>NW_008616951.1:0-10462 GCF_000691845.1 Merops nubicus | reverse complement strand
CTGTGTCAAACACCTTGCTCAGGTCAACGTAGACCACATCAACTGGTCTCCCCGCATCCACCCATTCAGTCATCACATCATAGAATGCTATCAGATTAGTCAAGCCTGATTTCCCTTTGGTAAATCCATGCTGACTAGTCCTGATCACCTTCTTCTCTTCCATGTGCTCAGAGATGACCCCAGAATGAGCCGCTCCATCATTTTTCCAGGGATGGAGGTGAGGCTGACTGATCTGTAGTTTCTTGGATCTTCCTTCTTGCCCTTTTGGAAGAGTGGAGTGACCTTGGCTTTCTTCCAGTCCTCAGGCACCTCTTCTGTTTGCCACAAAAAAATCTCCCTTACAGAGCTTTTGACCTTGATTAGTTTTAGGATATTTTTTCTACTGAGAAGATATGCTTAGCTACATCAGGTGGCTCTTTACACTGGTATGTGAAATACTAACTTGCAGAGTACTCGTCTCAGAAAGCAAGGGAAAATGGATCCTGCACTTAAGGGCTCATCCTTCCAGATAGCTGTGTCAGCACTTTGTACAAGAGAGGTTTCAATTTTTGCTTAAAATATGGATCCAGTAATGCTGCCAACTTACATTTATCTCTGTCATTGAGCTTGTCGGCCACAGCAGGCGAGGACACAATTCAACAACTACTTCTCCTCACTGGTGTTGGAGCCATAGATCCTTTTAACACAGTACTACTGCTTATTTCAGCAAATGGCAACTAAGCAACAGTAGCAAAATTTGAGGAGGGACATTTCACTGAGTGAAACAGTCCTACATACTTCCTTCTCAGAGATGTTCACTTCCCTATCTAACAGTTAAGTATTAGTGTACATTGAGAGGGATTTCTTATTAATGACCCTGCAGAAAGTCCCTGTAAGGCTTTATCTAGAATAGTGTCCTAGATGTGCATCACCAAGGAAGAGAAATTACAAAGGTCTACAAGGAATATTAGAGGGACAAGGGTCTCCTTGTTAAGAGAGGACTAGAGGATCTTGGTCTATTCAGTGTAATAAACAAACTGAGAAGAGATGGATGAGAAACAGCTGAGGCAGAAAATAAACCTGGGAGATGAGAAGAACTAATTAACCTAAAGGCCCAAATAGTCACCAGAAATGTTTTTAAAGTCAGCAATGGAAAATGTAAGCATCAGAGACACAAGGAGCTGCAGTCTTTTTGTGTAAGTAATGCTTCGTTTCGGTAGTACAGATGATGTAGTTCAGGCTACATCCTCTTAGGACTGACAGAAGTAACTACTGGGCCACATACTTTACAGAGTTCCAGTGTCATAGACTGCATGTGGTCCACACATATCAAGGGCAAGCTGTCTATGAGGTTTTCAAGGTCATGGGGGATTTGACTACTGCTTCTGACAGCATAGAGGTTGATATCAGTGGTGTATATTGCATGTTGGATGACCTGAGGTAAACCATGTAGCTTTATTTAGAGAAGTTAAAAGGAAAATAGAGGATGGAGACAAGACACAGAATCCACCTCACCTAACAAAGCATACTGCTGTAAGAGGTAGATATCTTCTTTATATACAAAAAAAAAGAGAAGTAGGCATTTAAGGTTTGATTCACCTGACTAGTTTTAAACACTAATATTAGGACAAGAAACTGCAAGTTAGACAGCTACAGTGTCAGCGAAATCTCTCCCTTCCTTGGGAAGTTTTGAAGGAGATTAGATACACCATGTTTCTTTATGGAACAGGGAGTGGGAGGTTGCAAGATTTTACTTTATTAATGTAAGGCACATGTATATAGATAAGAAAAGCTGGCTGAGATTTTGCCAAGATGATATATATCTAATGAAGCTAGCAGGTTTGGAGAACATTTCTGGAAGATACGAGTTAGCTAGTAAATTTTGCTTTCACTGAGAAATAGTTAGGTTTTTTTATATAACTATGGGCTCGTTTCAAGGTTGGTGGGTACGAGTAATTATATTTTATGGAGATAACAGATTAAACTTTCAACACTCATACCCAGTCAGCTGCAATGTAAGAGCTAATAATAACTGTCCTTGGGAAGATTCAAAGTACCATCCAGAAAAGTCAGAAACGGCCGGCACTGACATTCCTGAAATAGCCAAGAAAAAGATAATTGCTATGAATAAACAAACAAAAAGAAAGAGTATCTTTGTACACCAGAAAGAGACAAAGCATAAGTCCAATTAAAAAAAAAAAATCTTTTGTAGGTCACCTTAGACAGGGACAGCTCACAGTCATTAGTAAAATAAAAAATGCAGCAAGAAGGAAAAAAGTTTGAAAGGGACACAGTATGAGCTACAAATAAAAATTGCCAAGTTAGAAAAAGAACAATAGTTGCTTTGCATGAGCTTCCAGGCATTAATATCTAAAAGAGGAGAGTGTAATGATGGCACAAATTGATAAGAGAACACAGCTCGCTCAAATATGTTTGAAGCTGAAAATGAAAAGTGACAGAGAAGTTTCTGTATTTATAGACAAATAAATAAATTATATTGACAACACACTGTAGAAGATGGCACTTAGGTAAAGATGAAGATCTTGGCAAGAAAACACAGAAAGTTTTGATGGATTATTTCTCTCTTAACAAAACCAAGAACCTAAGCAGGACCAGACTAGTGCTAGCAGGTGTCTGTGACAGTTCAGACACTCAACACACATATTCATGGTTTTTTTTTCCCCTGGAATAAAAATATAAATTGCTAAACTTTTGTCAGCAGCCACATATCAAGTACACTCTTTTTTGAAGAAAAAGAGTTATCCCCAAATCCAGTCAAGTTTGCTGATGACTAAATTCTTCCAGGTCATCATATTTTGGTGACCTTGATACACTTGATATAAAAATGGGTAAGAAATAGATATTTGAGGGCTAAATAAAAGCATTTGTGCCTTATATAGAATCATAGAATCATCAAGGTTGGAAAAGATGTCTAAGATCAAGTCCAACCATCACCCAACACTACCATCACCATTAAACCATGCCCCCAAGTGCACGTTTTTTGAACCCTTCCAGAGATGGTGACTCCAACATCTCCCTGGGCAGCCTGTTCCAATATAAACAAAGCTACAAAAGAATTTAGGATTCCTCTGCCAGAATCACTTTAACAACAGAGAGAGCACAGAGCTCAGAGAGCAACAGTAGAATCTAAGACTGGATACGTATGTGACTTCTTCAAAAAATGTCTTGCCTTCTCAAGAGTGATGAATACAGAGACATTTCTCTACACATCTTGGTCTGTTATGGGAACTCTGCTGTCTATTGTATGTCTCCCTGCTTAACCCATGACATGCTACACAGTATTTGCTGCTAAGGGCAGCAAGCCTTCAAGAAAATAGGAGATACTCCTCACCCACCTGCAGAAGTTTACTGTGTAGATATCTGTATCTGCACTACCCACACCCTTTTAATTATCAGTGGAGAGAAATAAACACTTTTAAGAAATCATTTACGTCATGTCTGTCTTAGGATAAAAAGCATCTCAGCCTACAATCATCTTCTAATCCTTTCTCCCTTACTATAAAGGGAATCTAGATGACTACGTCACATGTAAAAATCATCATTACTGTCAACTATATTTGTCTCAATCCCCACCAGGGGCCTGACAAGAAGATTGTACAGATTACCTTGTCTGGATGCAGGAAGCCATATGCTCTCTCCTGTCATGCTCAAAGGCAAATTAAAAATACTGTTTCATTAACAGCCTGAAACCCATAACCTTCCAGCATGGAAGGCAGAGAAGGACTTTGCTGTTGGCTGATATGCTGCATCTGGGGCAGCATAGCACATAAAGGAGAGCATGCTCAAGAGCTAAAGGTGCCTGTAAATCTAAGAAACATTCCTGTTTGTAGGCAGTATTACCTCAGGATGTGAAATTAGCTCATCACTCCATGCTGACACTTTGTTTGCTCTTTGTATTAATACTCAAACATGTTTCAGGGCTCTGACATGGTGGTCTATCAGTAATTAAGATTAAGGCACATTCTTTGTTGACAATTCACTGATGAATTAACTTGTCTCTGCATCAGCCCTGGATTTGGAGTTTGCTTCATTCCTTGGCTGGGACAGAATCCTTGTTATGATTTATTGCAATCCTTATTATGATTAATAGAGCTCTACATTGTTCGTCTCCTGGGCAATGAATGCAGGATGCCTATTTAGCCCAAAGAAGACCACGTGGTTTCATTGTCAGATCAACTCGCCTGGTTACAGCCTTCCACTAAGGTATTTCTGAAACCCTGTTTCTCATTGGAGGAGCTCAGCTGATTAGTTTTGTGCTTCTGTTCTATTGTCTTTAAATGCTTTTCACTATGTTACAGGACAACTGTCGATTTTCTGCTGCATCTGCAATGTTATTCATTCAGTATACTTCAATATTTCATCAGCCCAACTGAAAGAACAATATGAAAACTGATTAAAAAAATGTCAATGAAAAGCTGCTACTTATTAGGAAATAAAGAGGATGAGAAAACATGGGAAATAAGAATATTAAAACTAAGTAACCGGTTGAGGCTTTTCCCACACTGATCAGAAAGCCAGCTGGCATGAGGTACACTTATTTGATTTTTAGAATATCAATGTCTACAGTTATTTCCTTTTTACAGATTAAAATAATTTAATGCAGAGAACATCTGATAACTTTACAGAGACAGACCATTTTATGCTAGGTGATAAGACAATAAGAGAAGCTCTCTGTGCTGAGATGCCATTCCTTGGCACCAAACTTGTGATCAGGCTGAGGTTCCCACTTTCAGATCCCCTGACACCTTTGCAAAGTCATCTCTGAACTCAGGTAAATGAGCTAATATTTCTTCCCAGTACATTGACCACCTGATTGTGTAAAACTGCAGTTTTCTGTGTACACTACCAACTAATTACCCCTGTAATGATTGATTTTATAAATGCCATATGACTTCATGCCTACTACTACTAAAATATATCCTATTTAAACATGGGTAATGCACATTTATGTTTCTAGCCCATTTTTTTTTTCCTACATCAATGCAGGAAAATTTCTTCACCTCTTGATTTCTACCTCTTGTCTGGAAGTCACTATATACAGCCCAAAAAGCTGCACTAATTTTCTTGAAGCTACAGTAGATATAAATAATTAATATTTGTTTATACAATAGCTGTCTGACATGAAACTGCCTCATAAGGGGTAGTTGACAGCAGGAATTGTTAATTCCTGAGGTATACATCTCATATGGACCTGTATGAACAGTAAATGAGGTGACTAGCACCAATTGCCTCTTCAGCCTCCAGAGCTGTTCCATACTCAGAGCTGGAAAATGGTTCTTAATTGACTTGAGCAAGGTGTGGACTGAAAAGATTGAGAGGCTTTTCTTTACAAAAGCTTTTTTTCACTTTGCACTGGAGTGAATTTAGGACTTCTCTAATGATCAGATATCATTTCTCAGCTAGCATAGGGAGCGGGTCAGTGACCTCTTAAACCATTCTCAGATTCACAAGAGAATGCCTGACTTCACACTGAAATCTCCCTTTCAGAGTGAGTATTGGTGTAATGATGTGACCTCAAGACCCTGCAGCAGGGTAGCAGGATGGAAATGGTGCTGTGGTGGCATGGGCTCTGCACCCCTTCACTCCCAATGTCATTAGTATTTCCTTCAACAGTTATTTAGTGAGTCTGATAAAAAGAAGAAAACCTGATTACAGTAAGGTCCTTCAAATGGGTTTGTGATTCACATTTCTTGCTGAGATTCCTTTTTATCTGCACTACTGGCATCTTTGGAATGCAATATCTAACTTTAAAATGGCTAGTTTAAGGAGTAATGTGTTCCTGTTTATTCTGCTCCTTCATCACATCACCTTTTCATGTCCTTTTTATAGTTTTAGTAAATACTGCTACTATCTTAGTATTGTACCCAAAAAAATGAATGCCAAAGTGTAATGAGAAGGAGTTTTATTTTAACACTTCAGTGGAAACAGAAGAGAGCTGCAAAAAGCACAGAGAAGAGCTGGATATTTGTGTCTTTCAAGAGACAGGATCAGATGCTTAGAGCACCACAGAGACCTCAAGAAATGGAAAGAAGAGAGGGAAATACAAGGGAAAGCAATAAAGGCCAGTGTGGACTACCTGAAGAATGAATAAAAGCTTGCTTTCAGACTCTGAGACGTCTCCTCCCATTTGGTGGGTGATGAGGGAGGTGAATATTTATAATAACGTATAATAACACCCCCCAAAAAGGGCTCTGATGAGGGAGGTGAATATTTATAATAATAATGTATAATAACACCCCCCCAAAAGGGCTATCCTTGCACAGCAGGGCCACAGAAGTTGTGGAGCTATGACAATGGCTCCAGAAAAAGATTAAAAATTATTTATTGGCTCTTCCTCATGACCATCAGTAAGTGTTGCATATAATGACACGTGGTCAAACACCCTTTTCCCTGCTTGCAGTCCCTGGAGGTGGTCAAAAAAGGTGTAGATGTGGCACTTGGGGGCATGGTTTAATGGCCATGGTAGTGATGACTGAGGGTTAGACTTGATGATCTTAGAGCTCTTTCTAACCTTAATAATTCTATGATTCTATGAAAATTGAGTAGAAGATAGAAAGTAAGACAGGAGAGCAAAGAACGATGGGAGTAATCTAAAACAAAAGGTATCACTCCCTGTGAATCCAGTGGTGTTGTACTGAATCGAGGTCCTGGTGATGATCTTAGAGCTCTTTCTAACCTTAATAATTCTATGATTCTATGAAAATTGAGTAGAAGATAGAAAGTAAGACAGGAGAGCAAAGAACGATGGGAGAAATCTAAAAAAAAAAGGTACCACTCCCTGTGAATCCAGTGGTGTTGAATCAAGGTCCTGGTCCATAGGTGGTGGACCAATGCTGATTCTTTCATGTCTCAAGTTTTTATAGAGAGTTGTCTTCCTCTGAGTGGTGTCTGGGTGCATGTCTATTGTAGACTTGAGAATCTTCTCAAAATGAGGCAAGGGATGTTTCATGGGGTCTTGGGTGGTTGTTTTGATCAGGTGCCACCACAAGGTGTCTGGCCAGTTCTTGACCCTGTCCATGCACATGCTCTGTTGGAGTCAGGGGGGTGAGGTTAGTCAGCTCTGTGTCCTCTGGGGCCCACCAGCTCCTCCTATATCTCCACCACAGAGCCTTCACCTGTTGGTGCAAGAGTTTTGAGGCAAGTTCTGCCTCATCATCCTTTACAACTAGGATCCTTTAAAACCAATAATCCCTCCTGGATTTCACTGGACATTTAGGTACCTATCAGTGCTAAATACTTCAGACACTTATTGTGAGGGTCCAGTGGTGGGGTCCACAACAACAACCATCTCCATCAGAGATTGAATGGAAATATTTAAGGACAAACAAGAAAATTAATAAATAGGACTAGCAATGGGAACATCCCTCCTGGGGATCCTCTGTAGGAGTAGTTGGCAGACACAGCTGCAGTGTTGGAAAACCCTGTTTCTGGCTGTTTCACCCAGAACATTTGCAGGGGGTGCTGGAAGTTTGCAAAAGTAGTTTTAGTAAGTTTTAGGCTTCTGGTAAAAGGGGAATGTGCACTTCTGTGGGTGAGGCTAACCATTCTGTCTGCATCTGTTTGCTGAGTAGTGCCGAAGAAATAGGATTATTTCACTTACTGTTGAATGGGGATAAGAAGAAAGCCAAGATTCAGCAAGTCACTTGCACAAGGCTGAAGTGAACACAAGGCCCTGCTCACCCCACAAACACAAATCACCTGAAGGCTGGGGCATGCAATAAACTTCTTAGCCAGTGCCTCCGTGGCTATAAAAGAGTGTACAGCTTCAAACTCTGAGCACCCAGAAGAACGACACCACCTTGCTTCATTGGAACACAGCCAAGACCTTTCACCAAAGGTGTGGGTTCAGGTCTTCATGATCTTTGCAGAATTGCCTCTTTGGCTCTTTAAAAAGTCTTCAGATCAGAAAAAGCTCCCAAATGAATTTGTGTTGAAAGAGAAAAACAGAAGCGTGTTCCTTCCAAACATCCAAATGTGAGTGTTAGTTTGGTTTGGCCATGCTGTCCAAAGTATAATAGATAATACATTTTAATGGGACAAATCCTCTCCCAAAGAGTTCAATGATATAAATAAATCTTTTTCTGGCTCTACTGTGTTTGACAGAGGCTCAATTCTAATCTCATTTACAGAAGTCTGACCACGACTGGCTGGATTGGAATCGACTGCATTTTCCTAGTGTGGAAATAGGACTGAGCCCCATAGCCACAATTATGAATAAAAATGGTTGTATAAAATGAGGGTTTATGTTGAAAGGAATCCCAGCGACACACAGTGTCCGTGTGAGACTGAAAACACAATGAACCTTTCTGTGATTTAAAAAAAAAAGGGGCACATTTTTAAATGCAGAAAAGAAATAAATGTTTAGCAAACTTCTTTGCTTGGTCTGTGGCTGTAACCAACATTAAGCTCCATAACACAGCTGGGAGGTGGGAATTAGATGCTTCTGCAGACTTCTTTATTTTGTTAATTACTTTCATGCTACACTGAGAAATTATGACCAAAACATTAAATTGAATTAAAATGTTTTCATTAATAGATCTGTGGGTATAGAAGGATACAGCCATCCTTATTCATGAATGGATTTTTTTCCCCCTTTTATTAATTTATTTAGGTTTTTTTATCTCTGATTATGTAGCTTGGAGACATGGGTTAATGTCACTTCAGAAAGCGAAGAGGAGGAAACAAAAAGCTTCTCTGCTTTGCACTGTGTTCAAGTTAACTCTGGTTTGCTTGCAGCTCTTTGCCCTTTTTGCTCACTCTTCTCAACCCATCTCTGCCACGTGTATTGCTGCCATGCTGTGGGTTTTTTTTGTCCTCCTCCTCTCCACCTTGTGCTTTCACCAATTCCACCTCATCCTCCTCATCCTCCTTCTCACCCCTTCTTTACCCTCTGCCACAGATACAACCTGATCCTTAGTAGTGCCTCTATCATCCTTCCATCCCATACCATCTGTGTTTTGACATTTCTTATGTTTTCCCCATAAAAGGTTTCTTTTAAAGATAGATTTTCAAAGTAGTGTTGAAAAACTGAATGCCCTGAAACTCAGTGGTTTTATTCTTAAGGGTATCCCATGTGAATAATGGGTCAGTAGTCTCATGTCTCTGTTTACTGAGCCCAGTTACGTGGCTGGCTTACAATTCCCTGGAGGTATAGCTTTTGCAAGGGGGGAAAATCATAGTACATAGTGAGGATAAATCTAACCAAAAGCTCTACCTACAAAGGAGACAAGGTTTTAAACAACTCAAACCATTACTCCTGTGAGGAAGCATAGCATAGTTTCTCAAGCAGAATATTTAACTTGGAGACAGACTGCTGGTGGTATTAGAATTTGTGCTAAATAAAGGAAGAACACCTCAGACCTTTGTAATCCTTTCATTTCAGCCATCCCCAACGAGCTCATTGCTAGCCCCTATTTCTTTATAGTCTGTTGCAGTCTTCTGTTAAACTATTGCCTTATCTCCTGGCCTCTTCAGAGCATGACTGCTGTGGTTTCTCTATCAATTTTTCTGAGCTTTTCCACTAGGTATCCATGCAGTCTTCTCTCACTGCATCAAACTGGTGTTCAGCCTCTTACCCACCCTCCACACAGTCCTTTCCAAATTGTTTTATCCTGTCATGATGAGTTGCACGTGGCTTTCTTTCCTAGCTAGCTGCCAAATCCAGGTGCTCATTTTTCCACTCTTTTAACGTGCTTTTGTAGCACCTTCTATTCAAAGTAGTCACATACATTAAACAATCTCCAGAATTCATGGTACTTCATTTCTTCATTGCTAAAATGATCTCAGGAGCAGAATTGACTTCTCATAATCATATAGTCTTTGTTTTGTTGGGTTTTATTTATTTATTTATTTATTTTTCTCTTCTCTTTGTTTCTGAGAATGATCCATTTAATGTCTGGGGTTTTTTTCTATAAGATCATAATTATCGTAATTCATTAATTATTCAAGCAAAGTCCTTTTTCTTGTTTCTTTGATTCTTTTTATGCCTTTCTATGATTCTATGATCTTTAAACAGACTAGTCTGGGTGCTGTATTGGATCTAGCCACAGCAGCCTGGTGCACTGGTCTAGGTATCCATCAAGTCTCTTGAGTTTTTCATCTTTCTGAGTACTCTCTGAGACTACACCACACACTCATCAACTTCCATTAGTGTTCTGGAGAACTTAATTTGCTGAGATCAGATCTGGTCCTAATTAATTTTTGCCTAAATTTTCAAACCTGTGAGAGCACTCACTGAAATGAGTAGGATCATGCAAATATGGACAAAGATATAGAAGTATCCAAAGTTATTTGCAGACTCATCCAAATGAAAACTTTTTTTCAAGTGCTCATCATGTCTGAATTGAAATCGTGGGGAGTTGGTAAGAAATCATATCATCAGAACTGCCCAAAAAGATGTGTGAAAGGAAAGTTTAAAATCTTAATCTTACAGCTTCCCCACTGTAATGGTTTGAAACCTGCT
>NW_008616950.1:0-2579 GCF_000691845.1 Merops nubicus | reverse complement strand
CCCAGAGGGGAAGGGGTGGAGTGGAGACCACCAGCAGCTCCAACCTTGAGCAAATGAGGTGGAGGGGACTGAGATTAAAAGCCACCCAAGAGGAAACAAGGCTCCCAAACCCCAGGAGGTGCTGGAGGGAGGGCAGGGGGACACACTGGGGACACACCCACCTGCCGGAGCGTGTGGTGCCTCATGATGTTCTCCTGCTTGGTGACGCTGGCGACGGCGGGCGCGGCGGTGGGGGACAGGGCAGCCTGCTGCTGGAGCCTCTGCTCGATCTCCTGGGGGAAACCACCACGGTTGGGGTGGAAGGTACCTTCAAGGGCACCTCCTTCCA
Organism: Merops nubicus; assembly: GCF_000691845.1. Lineage (NCBI taxonomy): Eukaryota > Metazoa > Chordata > Aves > Coraciiformes > Meropidae > Merops > Merops nubicus. Next base: position 2,251 of record NW_008616950.1, on the reverse strand, counting down.
ACCCCTCTGCTGTGGGCAGGGCTATCTGCCACTAGAGCAGGGTGCTGAAAGCTCCAGCCAGCCTGGGTTTGGTCCCATCCACAGCTTCTCTGGGTAACCTGTCCTGTCATCTCAGCACCCTCAGAGGGAAGAACTTCATCCTCATTTCTCATCTAAAACTCCCCTCGTCCAGTTTGGAGCCACCACCTCTTGTCCTATCACCACAAACCCTCGTAAAAAGTCCCTCCACAGGTTTCTTGGAGGCCTCCTTCAGATCCTGGCAGGCCACCAGAAGGTCTCCCCAGCTGGGGTCTTCTCCTCTGCCCAGCCCCAACTGTCCCTGCCTGGCCTCAGAGGAGAGAGGTGAAGCCCCCTCAAAGCTGCAGACCAGGGGTGCAGACAAGTTAGAGCTCACTTGGCCCCCTAACAAGACCCCAAGGGCCAAGCTGGAGATGTGCAAAGGGAAGAGGAACAGGGAGTCCTGGAGCCTGGAGCTCCAGGGGGGTCCTGGAACCCAGAGTGAGGAGCTCCAACCAAGGGTTGGACTGGGGTGAAGAGCTCCAAGGGGTCAGCCTGGGGCAGGGAGCTGCAGGGAGCCCTGGAACCCAAAGCTGGGAGCTCCAGGGGGTCCTGGGGGTCCGGCAGCGCAGGCTGAGGAACTCCAGGGGTCCAGCCTGGCACAGGGAACTCCAGGGGGTCCTGGAGCCCAGGCTGAGGAACTCCAGGGGGTCCTTCAGCCCAGGCTGAGGAACTCCAGGGGGTCCTTCAGCCCAGGCTGAGGAACTCCAGGGGGTCCTTCAGCCCAGGCTGAGGAACTCCAGGGGGTCCTTCAGCCCAGGCTGAGGAACTCCAGGGGGTCCTTCAGCCCAGGCTGAGGAACTCCAGGGGGTCCTTCAGCCCAGGCTGAGGAACTCCAGGGGGTCCTTCAGCCCAGGCTGAGGAACTCCAGGGGGTCCTTCAGCCCAGGCTGAGGAACTCCAGGGGGTCCTTCAGCCCAGGCTGAGGAACTCCAGGGGGTCCTTCAGCCCAGGCTGAGGAACTCCAGGGGGTCCTTCAGCCCAGGCTGAGGAACTCCAGGGGGTCCTTCAGCCCAGGCTGAGGAACTCCAGGGGGTCCTTCAGCCCAGGCTGAGGAACTCCAGGGGGTCCTTCAGCCCAGGCTGAGGAACTCCAGGGGGTCCTTCAGCCCAGGCTGAAGAACTCCGGGGGGTCCCAGAGCCCAGGCTGAGGAACTCCAGGGGGTCCTGGAACCCAGGGTGAGGAACATCAGGGGTCCAGCCTGGCACAGGGAGCTCCAGGGGATCCCAGAGCCCGGGATGAAGAGCTCGGGGGGGGTTCCTAGAGCAAACCTCCCCCCTCAGCACTTGCCTGCTCCTGCTGCAAAGCTTTCACGAAGGCATTCTTCAGCCTGTTGGTGTGTTCTGCCTTCAGGGCCTTCTTCTGGTTGGAAGTCATGCACTGCTCACACAGGATCTTCCCATTCTTCTCCTGCTTCCAGTGGGGGGTGAAGTCGGTGCGGCACTGGGCGCAGACAAAGGGCTCCACACGCAGCAGGGACGAGCAGCTCTTCCCTGGGGGGCACCCAGAAGGGGACTCAAGGGGGGGAAAAAAAGGGGACAGCCCCCCACGTTCACTCCTCATCCCACCCCCTCCATGCCTGGGGAGCTCCAGGCTCTGCCCTCTCCTCCACTGCAGCACAGAGGAGCTGAGTTCAGGGCTGGATGAGAATTGTTGAGGTTGGGGAAGAGCTCTGAGATCATCCAGTCCAACCATCAACCCAACGTTGCCATGAGCAATCAGCTGTGGCCCCAAGTGCCACGTCCACGTGTTTTTTGAAGCCCTGCAGGGATGGGGACCCCACACAGCCTGCTCCTCCCTACTCAGTCAAGAAATCCTCCCCAAAATCCTCTCTTGGTCCTAACAGCAGGATTTATTTTAACTCCCCCCTGGGGGGCTGGTTCCTCCTGTCCCTGGTTCCTTGGGAGAACAGCTCAACCCTCACCCCCCTCCAACCTCCACTCAGGGCCTGGTCAAGACAACCCCTCTCAAACCCACCCTCTCCTAGCTTGGCAAACCCCAAAATTTTGGCATTTTTTGCACGAAAAACCCCACGGAAGGGGGAAAGGGGAGGACGGGGGGTGGCGACAGAGGCAACCTGCAGCTCCTGGAGCTCACCTTGGCTGTCGATGACACTTTGCACCACCTCCTCCAGCCCCACCATGTAGATGAACTCGCTGTTGGCAGCGCTGGGTAGGAAATGGAGGAGGGGGGCG
>NW_008616949.1:0-6656 GCF_000691845.1 Merops nubicus | reverse complement strand
AGCAAATATTTGTCACCAAATAGCCCAGAGGACTGCTATAATTTTTCTACCTGCATCTTCAGGCCAGGAGCTCTTCATTCTTGTCCTCTAGCTTCCTGACCTCTTGATTGAGAGTGTTAGCAGCATTACTGTGAGACAAATCAGGTTTTTGGACAAAAACAGGCAGTGATAACATATTTAAAACTATGTCTACATAAAGACTGATCTTCTGATTCACGAGACATCCATATTCACAATTCCTAAGAAGTGATGTTTACCCCTGACATACAATTTGAGTTAAAAATTGAAAACATAAACTTTTAATCACGTGTCTGGAACAAGACAGGTTTGGCAATAAAAAGAGAGGAAGTTATAGAAGAAAGAAAATATTTCAACAGAAATTCCAATAGTAATTGTTTCCAAAAGTTTTCTGCAAAGAAGCTGCATCTAATTTTATCTTCAAAGACCAGTATAGTTTACCACTTATTGATTCCCAATATTATATCCAAATTTCCTGGACTGTCTAAAAATACCAGTTATGTAACTTATGTCAGCTAATTTAATTATGTCCACAGAAACAGAGTTTTCTATTGATTTCTGTTGCCTTTTCCATCTCCATTCTTAACCAGCAGTAGCAGATGCTTGGGTCCAGAAAGAGTAAAGACCTTTTTAAAAACTCTACCTATAATTTCTCAGCTCTAAAGAGGAAAACATCCTCACAGTATGAATAACTGCTTTTTTTTTCCCCCTTTATGGTGAGATTGGACCCCACTAGCAAGATCTTGACTCCAGATCCCTTCCCACTTTTGTCTGCTCGTGGGCACTGTCAAATACACTTTGATCTCCATGAAGTGCAATTCACTGACCTAACTAAGTGCATTGTGTAATTAATTGTCAACACAGTATTACTTTTATAGGAAAAAGATGGCTTTTTTTTGTGTGTGGTGAAATAGAAGTAAAGTTTTACTAGGATTAAGTTAAAGATAAGCTTGCAATAGAGGTAAGGGTTATTAACAGGCAAGATATTTGACCTTTTTATTTATACTGTCTCTCTTCAGGCTAACAGAAACAATTCTTTGAGGTATTCAGATCTTTGATAGAAGTTTTGGGGGCAAATTTCACACCTAGGTTCCATGAAGGTGAGAGAATTTATCTTTTTCTTGACTTGCCAAAATATTTATTTCTATTTTTAGAATGACCTTATAATGTGCCCAGCATACTGTTTCACATATTGAAGAGCAATAGCTACACAGTGTGTCTGATGATAGAGGAGTCTGACATTTTCAGAAGGTATTAAATACACCCATATGCACATATACATACAAGTTATTAACATAGAAAAGAAAAAAAAAAAGAATTATAACAGTTGATCTGACCTGTTGTCAAATTATATGTTGTTAATAGCTCATTTTTTAGTAAAAGAGTTGCTTGACAAAGGAACAGTGATAAAATATTGCAAGAAAAATAACTGAAAATTCTCTGGCTTCAGAAAAAATTAAAATTTTGCTGTTGTACAAACCCAGCATTTTTTAGAAGATATAACCTGGGAGAAACGACCAAACCACTATGATCTTGATGGATGTAATTTAAAATTGATCTGATTCCATCCGCTTTCCCTCATAATTCAAAAATGAATACACAGATCCCAGGAATGAGGAGCAGGTGCTAAAAGAGCCCCCAAATCTCTTTCCTATAACTCAGCAGAGAACTAATTTCATGTTGAAAATAATGGGTCATTTTTACTGCTAGTTTAGCCATGTGGCTCCTAGGTACCAATTTTGTAAAGTATTATTCATTTTCACCGCGGGTCATTTGTTTCCTCTGCAAATTTCCTTGAGATTTAGAGAACCAATATGCATGGATTTTTTTCCATCTATGCTTTTGAGCATGTAAAGATGATTGGGCAGGTTATCTTTCCTTTAATCTGTAGAAGACGTGACAAAGACTGCAGAAATTTTATCCTCTGTTACATAACACAACTTTCCAATCACAGCGCCTGAAAAAGATTCAGGCATTGGGCTCCTCTAAATTGTCCATCTCCCACATTCCTCTTGGCCAGTTGTAACTGCTAAAACCAATGCTACCAGGCACAAATATTGTCTTAGAAGCAGATGTACATGGTTGGAGATTTTCTGTAGAAAAGCCAACAGCTTGGTTTCGTTTGAGAAATGAGAACTTTGTGCTTGAACAGAATACATCATTCCCCTTGCTAAACTCAATCTTAGCATCTATCCCAATTATATAATATAAATTATTTTTTCCTAATTCTTGAATATCTGTCTAGACACATCTGTCCCAGATTTCTAGCCCTATATATTTCATATTGAAGACTTAATGAATGGGTTGCCCAGGGAGGTGGTTGAGGCCCCATCCCTGGGGGTCTTTAAGGCCAGGCTGGAGGAGGCTCTGGGCAGCCTGATCTAGTGGGAGGTGTCCCTGCTCATGGCAGAGGGGTTGGAACTGGGGGATCCTTGTGGTCCCTTCCAACCCTGACAGATTCTGATCTGTTTTAACAGAGGACTTTAGAGCCCTAATGGCTCAAGGGTTGGACTTGATGATCTTGGAGGTCCCTTCCAACCTACAGGATTCTATGATATCAAGAATAGCAAGTCATATACCCCTGAGAGCAAATAGGTGAGATTTGGATGCCACCAAGTCACAGGTGCCACTGAGTCTCTAGACTGAGCAGTGACATAAGAATCCCTTGAGGACAGCCCAAACCAGAAATCTCAGATGGGTTTAAACCACCATTTTTTTCTACTTTTCTCTCTCTACATATGTGTATGAGCATGTACATGCAGAAAGGAGTGGATGTTGCATGGGGTGAGACATCTGCTGAGTTCTTGCCAAGGCAGAGCTGTGCAATCTTGATACCAAGGAGAAGGCCTGAGAATGAAATTCCTCTTGGTCATAGGAAGGCAATATTCAATCCTCAAATGTGAGAAGGAGAAACAAAACAAAACAAACCAAAACACCCAGAGAGAGCAAAAGAAAGCAGTGCAAGGTTGATCAAATATTCTGTTCCAAGATCACTGAGTTCAAACACACAGTATTGGAGAATTAAATAATATTCAGCAGGCTGAGTGCACTGAATAGAAATTCATATCAAGTTCATTCTACAGCATTGGAGATGGTGTGTCACCATGTGAGGAAATGTATTTATGTGTTTGAGCTACACAAAGGTTGATGCCTTAGGTTTTTTTTAAAAAAGTTGAGGACAGATTACAAATCTTTGCTTTCAGCCAAGGTTGCAGTGGATGGAAGCTATTTCCTTTGATGTACCAAATAGTTTGCCTTTTTTTTAAGTCACAATAATATGAAAAAAGTTTTGAATGCTACATAATGTGCAGTGGTGAGGGGCTAAATTAGGACATCTGAAAGCAAATGGCACATGAGTCCTATAATAGGTCACCAGAACTAAATGGACACCACAATTAAATGAAAAATACTTACGTGGTACCAATCTCAAATGAAGAGTAGACTGGATGTTTGCTCCTTTAATTAGGTTTTCTTGGAAAGTTTTAACAATTTAACCCAGTCCTCCTGGTTTGTATCTATGCTCTTGGTGGAAAATAAATAAATATATAGATATTTGCTTTCCTTTCTTTTTTTTCATGCTGCAAATGTACTTGCATTGCATATATCACATCATTCATGATTATAAGCATAGTGATTACTGATGGCTTTTTGGGTAATTTTGTCTATATTTATGGAGTAAAGCAAACTCTTATAGAGCTGCTAACTCAAGATCTGACTCACCTACAGCTGCTTTCCTCTGACAGGGCTCCTCACTCCTCAGCCATGGGGTATCTCCATCTCCCACCCCAGCCTCTGAGGCACTGACGCAAAGGACAGGTAGCACAGCTCCCTCCTTGTTTCAAGCTCAGTCAGCAGCCAGGAGAGATGCTGCACGGGCACCATTGCACATGGGCAGGATCCTGGAAGGAGACCACTGTGGAGCACCCTCCATCTAAACGTGGACATGTAAGACAAGTGTGGCTACACATCAGAAACTCAGCTGGTGTCCCAGTGAAGTTAGTTCAGCATTTTTTAATCCATTGCACATGGGCAGGATCCTGGAAGGAGACCACTGTGGAGCACCCTCCATCTAAACGTGGACAAGTGTGGCTACACATTAGAAACTCAGCTGATGTCCCAGTGAAGTTAGTTCAGCTTTTTTTAATTTCAGGAAGCTCAGAATGTCACTTTAGTGCTGGGATAAAGGCAAGAAAGATGTGGGTTATAGGAGCAATATGACATAGTTACAAAAGTCTACTGATCCCTTGAGGTTCCAACTATTTTGAGACATGTGGTAGGAGTTGTATCTAGTCTGTCTGAAACACAGAAAGCTTGGAGGCACAACTCCTTCTTTAGGCAAGTGTTTTGCTTTGGGGTTCTGCTTTTTAAATATTGCATAGGCTTTAATTTCTTCATTTCAGACAGCGTTAATTGTGTAACATCTTAAGAGAGCTTTTGAATGCTGCACAGAAAGACTTCCCAGAAGCAGCTTTCAGAAAACGTTTTAAAACATTTTCTCTATCTCACTGGCTCGGGCATCCTCCCACCACAAAGCATTCTAAACACAAATATTTCCTTTTTTTTTTTTGATGTCTCAGAAGAGGCATGTCAGCCTTGAGGGCTGGTTCCTCACGGTGTTGAGGAGGCTGTAGAGCAGCTGTAGGGAACTAAATCAAGCCAGTTGATCCCTGTGCAGTGTCATGACTATAAAACCCTCCATGAGGAGCAATGTGGAAAGCAGTTGTGTTTGTGCATTCATCATACCTGCTATGACAAATGAGTTTTCTGGTTAAATGCACTCGAATGGAAGGTTAAGGTTCATCTCTCTTCTCTGCCTTAGACTTCATATATCACCTCAGGTAAAACTAAGAGCCAAATAATGCCTTAAACAACAGATTTTCCCTTGCCTTGCATTTCCAACTCAGGTGTAATAGCAATGCTTCCCTACCCTGTCTCTTTAGATGAGGCACTTATGCCTGGAGGTTAGCTTGAGGCTTGAAGCAATGGGAAGCCTAAAGTCAGGCAGGGACCCTGAAAGCTCCAGCAACAGCAAAAACAACAGTACACAAAGCAGGCAATAAATGAGCTCAGTCCTAGCTCCAGTGAGAGACATTGTCTTTTCTTCTTTTCTGATGCTATGTGCTTCTCCTGAGACAGTTTGCTGATATGCCTGGAGGTTAGCTTGAGGCTTGAAGCAATCGGAAGCCTAAAGTCAGGCAGGGACCCTGAAAGCTCCAGCAACAGCAAAAACAACAGTACACAAAGCAGGCAATAAATGAGCTCAGTCCTAGCTCCAGTGAGAGACATTGTCTTCTTTTCTGATGCTGTGTGCTTCTCCTGAGACAGCTCTCGTTTGCTGAGAGCTCCTGCAAGGTCAGGCCCTTGCACATTTTCACAGTTTCTATGGCATTAGACAGGTCATAAACAGATTTTATTCTCTTGTTTAAATATGTGAGTTTCAAAATACTCGTAAATCTAGCAGTAAAATATACATAGGCTTTGTACAAAAACTAGGAACTTTAAACAGCCAAAAAAGTTTAATTAATGGAAGCAGAAAAATAAGTAAATCAAAATTTTTTTGACAGATTCTGATCTGTTTTGGCAGAGGACTTTGGAGCCCTGGTGGCTCAGTGGTTGGACTTGATGATCTTGGAGGTCCCTTCCAACCTAAAGGATTCTAGGATTCTATGAAAATGTTTAACCATTCTGGAAATAACCTCAAAGGTGAGATCCTGAACTTCTATGAAAAGCAGAAGGCAATGAAATGAGGAATTTTTGCCAACTGACACCTTAAGAACCTGTTTGTGTCTCTTCCCCATCACTTTTTCATGTTATGAATGAACAAATCTATTTCTCAGTTTTAGAGGTCCATCAGTTCCCTATTTGGACATGCTTATATACCTTGTAAATTTTGGAAAGGCTCAGCAGAACATAAATCTCTAGAGTTCAGATAAAACAGTAACAGATTTAACATATACTTTGCCCTTTCATTTGCCATAGGCCATAAAGGTATCAACATAAACAGCAAAATATAGGTCACCTCAAGTGGAAAGATATTCCCCAAAACAAATAAATAGAGATTTTGGCAAAGATGGTGTGGCCTCTGGAGTGATGTTTCTTGGAACTGCCCATTTCTCTATGGAGAAAATAATTTCTGAATTTAAGTGTGTGGCTTTTTTACCAGCACAGGGAAAGAAGATGGATGCTAGATAATGATTACACTGAGGCTAAGCTCCAATAACATGACTGTGGGCATGATAGAAGATATATAATGCAGAGATAGTGCATGTGATTTATAGGTTGTGAAAAAAGAAAGATATTTGCAGAGTTTTGTACCTTGAGCTCCGTGTGCTAAGATAAAGTATTTATTTAACAAGCTGATTGGTATACTTTAAATGGATAGCATTGTACCTTGAAAGCACTGTGCTATCCTTGTCTACTTAAATATATTCCAACTGTGCTTTATTCCTTGTAACCTAACCTAGAGAGAGATTTTAGAGGCCTTGTGTGTTCATTCTGCATGCACAACTCTCAAGTAGATTTTGCTGCTTTACTGTTAACCAAGTGCCACATTTCTCCACTAGTAGTAGTAGCTACACTTTGGTGTATTTAATAGGAATCAGAGGGAGACAAAAATCACAGAATCACACAGAATCACA
>NW_008616948.1:7844-8249 GCF_000691845.1 Merops nubicus | reverse complement strand
CACGGGCTCCAGGCAGAGCTGTCCTCGTGGGGGTCTTCAGCGTGGTGGCCCCCTCACCGGTGGGGTCTGGGGGGCAGGGGTGGGGTGCTACAGGGCTACCCTGGGGCACTGCTCTGGTAGTAGCATCTCGTTACATCCCCAACCTGCTCCTCCAGCCTGCTCCTCCGTGCCAGGAGGAAGAGGAGGAGGGAGGGAGGAGGTGCAGAGTGATCCCCAGCATCCCCCCATCCCACTTTGCCAAGTGTCCTGATGGTTTAGTTGAACCTTTTTTTTTTGCTTTCTTTCCTGACTGGTCTCCAAGAGGAGCTCGGGAGCGTGGCTCCAGCAGCTCAGGGGCTACAGCAGGGAGTGGGATCAGGGGTGGTGGCATCAGAGGGAGGGCATCTGAAGGGGTCCTTCCCCTGC
>NW_008616948.1:7289-7823 GCF_000691845.1 Merops nubicus | reverse complement strand
CCAGCTGCCAACCCTCAGCTGGACGGCAGCCTGGGGAAAAGGGCTGGAGGAATCTGGCTTGTAGGGAGAGTCTGCCCCGCAGAGGAGAGGTGCTAACCAAGCCCAGCTGGGGAAGGGAGCTTTCCTGACTATTTTCTATCCATGGATGCCCCCCAGATATTTGGAGAAGTTCTAGGAGCCCAGCTGGATTTGGCCGGGCAAGGTGCTGGCTGGTGCAGCCTCATTTGGCTCTCTTGGGTTTTGGTTTGGTTCTGGGTTTATTTTTCCTCTTTTAACCTGAGCTCAGTGTATCCAGGGATTCAGCCCCAAACAGACATCAGCCCCACCCCCCTCCCTCTTTCCTAGGAAACTCCCAAATTCTCCACCCAGCAGGAGCAGTTCCCAGCAGGGGCACTGGGAGGTGGCGCGTGGGGGACGCCGCTGTGCCCCTGGAGCAGGCACCAGGGGCAGGAAGGCTCAGTCTGGGTGTGGGCAAGGGGGAAAGGAGGAGGAGGAGGAGGAGGAGGGTGGGTTTTAGGACGACTCAGCTGCAGA
>NW_008616948.1:5980-7260 GCF_000691845.1 Merops nubicus | reverse complement strand
TGGAGCAGGCGCCAGGGGCAGGAAGGCTCAGTCTGGGTGGGGGCAAGGGGGAAAGGAGGAGGAGAAGGAGAAGGAGGAGGAGGAGGAGGAGGAGGGTGTGTTTTAGCACGAGTCAGCTGCAGAACGTCCTGCCTGCTGTGGAGCAGGAACCTGCTCCTGGCCTGCAGGGGAGCGTGGGATGGTCCCTGGCTGCCTCTGCACGGGCAGCCCTGGGATGCAGCAGGATCTCAAACCCATCCCACCTCCCTGCGAGGGTCCAAGAAGTCCCAGAGTTGAGGGTTGTGGTTTCTGGAAGCAAAACCAAGCAGAGCCCCATGAGCAGAGCTGCTTCCTACCCCCCTGGCAGCAGCAAGTCCCGGGTGCCTGGTGGGAGGGACAGATTTCCAGCCCATTTCCAGCACATTTCCAGACCAAAGAGGCTCTGAGGAGAAGCTGAACGTTTGCTTTCTGCTTTGACTCCTATCTCAGAGCTTTGGGGGTGATGTTTACACGTTCTCTGTTGCCTGTTCCCAAAGCCCTGCTGACACAGAGCCCGTGAGGCCGCCGTCCCTGGGTGGTGGAGCTGGCAGAGGTGCTCGTGGCAGGCGTTTCCCCGGGAGCTTCCCTTGCTGTTGCCACCCAGGACAGGTAGGACGATTCTCACCTGCCTCTCCCTCACAGCATCTCTTGTATTTTCAGTCTCATTCCCACCAAGGTGAGAACTTTGGGTGTGCAGAGCCCTCGGCGGGCTCCGCCGCCCAGGAGGGGGTCGCTCGGCGGGCTCCGCTGCCGAGCCAGGGAGGGGCTCGTGGGGCTGTTTTGGGGGCTCGTGGAAGCCCAGGGGCAGGGTGAAGGGGGTGAGGGGGGGAGCCCAGCCCTGTGCTGCCCCCCCAGAGAGCTGGATCCGGCTCGCTGGGGGAAGGAAATTAGATTTTTCATGTACTGCCAAGAGTTAAGCTAATTGCAGGCGCCTCTCTCGGAGATAGGCTGCGTCCAATCCTCCCAGGCTCATCCAGAGAGAGAAGAATAGCCCAGTGTGGTGCGTCAGCAAGTGGCCCTGACTCACTGGCCCTATTCATTGTCTGCTGGTGTGACACTGAGCAGCACCCCAGCCCTCTGTGTGTGTGTGAATCCAGGGCAAAGACTCTTCCCCCGGGGGACCTGTGGCCTCCTGCCCACCCCCAGGCTCCCCTGCACCAGCAGGGGGATGGAGCAGGGTGTCCTGTCAGAGAGCTGGGGTCAGGCTGCTTGGAAGAGACCTTGGAGATGATGGAGTCCAACTGTTCCCCCAGCCCTGACAG
>NW_008616948.1:0-5843 GCF_000691845.1 Merops nubicus | reverse complement strand
TTTTCTCCTGTCACTTCTCCCTGGACTTCTTCCTCTTCCAGGAAGAAGGGCCTGCCCCCCCCCGGCTCCAGGCTCCTGGCAGGAGCTGTGCAGAGCCAGAAGGTCTCCCCTGCGCCTCCTTTGCTCCAGGCTCAGCACCCCCAGCTCCCTCAGCCGCTCCTCCCCACGTTTGGCCTCTAGACCCTTCCCCAGCAGCTTCATTGCCCTTCTCTGGCCACCCCCCAGCCCCTCAAGGTCCTTCTGGGAGTGAGGGGCCCAAAACTGACCCCAGGATTCAGTCAGTCCAGGCCTGGATGGTTTCTGGTGGCACCAAGCGTGGAGGTCTCATGGTGGGTGATGCCCACAGTGAGATCCAACAGCCCGGGTCACCTCCAGGGACCTGGAGATGTAGCTGGAATAACCTGGGAGCTGTGACAGATGTGAAGGTGAAAACCTTCCAGAACATCCATCCTTGGCAGTGCTGGGTGAACAGTTGGATGTGATGATCTTCAAGCTCTCTCCCAACCAAAACCATCCCACGATCAGCCGAGCAGCTTCACCTCGGGAGGCCCGGGGGTGGCGGGCAGGGATTCTACCTAGTGCCACTGGAAGGAAAGTGCTGAGTCTTCACAGAGCAGGGCTTTTGGAAGGAGTTCTTTTCCTCAGCGAGTCTGGGCTGCTGTCAATAAGTTCTGTGGTTTTAGGGCACCATATGCTGTATTCAACACTTTGCCAATCTCCTTAAACGAATCCAGACGGGGCCGTTCACGGAGCAGGAGGGAGCAGCTGGGAGCAGCGCACGTCCCAGGCCCTGGCTGGGAGGCCAGAGGATAAAAATCTCTTTGGTCTGACTTTACAACCTTCAGAATCCTCCGTCCGTGTTTGCTGGAGCTTTGCTGGACGAGGGGAGGGTCCTGGAAAGGAGATGTGAACCTTGCCTCAGGTATCACCTCTGGTACTGGCTTCGTTAGAGCACGGAGAGAAGGTGCCTGGGGTGAGGTGAGGAGGGGTTCTTGCCCCTGGGGTGAGGTGAGGAGGGTTTTTTGCCCCTGGGATGAGGTGAGAAAGGTTTTTTTTGACCCTCAGCTGAGGTGAAGAAGGGTTTTTTGCCCCTGGAGTGAGATGAGGAAGGGTTATTTGCCCCTCAGCTGAGGTGAGGAAGGGTTTTTTGGCCCTCAGCTGAGGTGAGGAGGGGTTCTTGCCCCTGAGCTGAGGTGAGGAAGGGTTTCTTGCCCCTGGAGTGAGGTGAAGAAGGGTTTTTTGCCCCTCAGCTGAGGTGAGGAAGGGTTTTTTGCCCCTGGAGTGAGGTGAGGAAGGTTTTTTTGCCCCTCACCTGAGGTGAAGAAGGGTTTTTTGCCCCTGGGGTGAGGTGAGGAAGGTTTTTTGCCCCTCCGCTGAGGTGAAGAAGGGTTTTTTGCCCCTGGGATGAGGTGGGGAGGGTTTTTTGCCCCTGGAGTGAGGTGAGGAAGGGTTTTTTGCCCCTGGGATGAGGTGAAGAAGGGCTTTTTGCCCTTGGGATGAGGTGAGGAAGGGTTTTTTGCCCCTGGGATGAGGTGAAGACGGGCTTTTTGCCCCTGGGGTGAGGTGAGGAATGGTTTCTTGCCCCTGGAGCGAGGTGAGGAATGTTTTTTTGCCCCTGGGATGAGGTGAGGAAGGGTTTTTTTGCCCCTCAGCTGAGGTGAAGAAGGGTTTTTTGCCCCTGGAGTGAGGTGAGGAAGGGTTTTTTGCCCCTAGGATGAGGTGAGAAAGGGTTTTTTGCCCCTGGGATGAGGTGAGGAGGGTTTTTTGCCCCTAGGATGAGGTGAGGAAGGATTTTTTGCCCCGTGGCTGCAGGTTGGCTCAGTCAGACCCCCTCCTGTGCCCAGAAGCCCTGTGCAGAGCCACGCCGCTGGCACCTTGGAAACCACCAGGTCTAAAGGGACTTACCCCAGCAGGAACTGAAGCCCAGGGTGCTGTCTGCTTTTCATTCAGTGATCTCCTTTGCTCTCCCTCGGGGTGGATGTGTAGAACTCAGCCTTTCCTCCCGTGGGCAAACATCCCCCTGTTGGGAGGGGGATGCCCATGGGATGCCCCCTGTGCCCGGCGTGCCCATCCCTGAGGCTCAGGATGCAGGAGGAAAGGTGCCCAAGCCCTGCCCTGCTGGAGCATCAGGCCTGGGTTTTGCACTTTAATGTGACTGCCAGTTGTACAAATTAATTAAAAATAACTGAAGAAAAATCCCAAAGAAAGGGCCTCGCTTCCTCTGGTGAAGATTAATCATTACTTGAGCCTTTTTCTTATGAAAATACAGATCCATGGTAGCCCCAGGCAAAAGATTCCCAGGGAGAGCCCTCACCATTCGTGCTCTGAGTTAGGGGAATCGCTTTGAAAGCATCTGACAACTAAAGCAGAACATGTTGAGTAACTTGGCAACACTCAGAAAACATCTTGAACTGGTTTTCCTTCGACACATTTCCCTTTGCTTCGCTAGGAGATGTCAGGGCAGTGCATTCACTGCCACTCAGGGCTGCAGGCAACGCTGAGAACCCCCCCAATATCTGCAGCTCCCCGGGGCAGGATCCTGCTCAGATGCTGAGCTCTGCCCTCCAGAAGTCCCGGGGTGGTGCCTGGGTGCCAGCCTGGGCAGGAGGATGGACCCCCGTGGGTTCTGTGAGGATTCCCCCCCCCTGAAAATCTCCAGGCTGTTTGGTTCACAGACTTTTGGAGCTGCCCCATGGATGGAAACCTCATTTCCATCACCCCCCCTGAGGTTAGGAAGGGCAGTGCCTCTTGTTTAGGATGTTCATGCTCATCTTCTTCAGCCCATCAAGCTCGTGGCCATCCCCATGGGGGGAGGTTGGTCCCCTCGTGATGAGACCCCGAGATCTCCCCCCTAAAAGGAGATGTTTTTTTGCCCTGGGATGGAGGCAGCTCTGGGATGGAGGCACCTCTGGGTGGGCTGCACAGCCCCAAGCAGCATTGAGGCTTATTTCAGGAGTGAAGGTTCTTCAGCAGATCTTTTTTTTTGGGTGTTCTTAGGGCTCCCAGCCTCGTGCATCACCACGGGGAGGGGATGGGGAGAGCCTGGTCCTCCCAGCTCCTGAAAATCCCAGGTCCTGGCCCCTGACTCCTGAAAATCCCAGTGCTTTCCCCCATCCCTGCAGCCCCAGGCTCCACCTCAGACAGCAGAGCCAGCACCAAACCTGCTCCCCGTGGCTGAGTGGGGAAAAGCATCCTCCCAAAAACTGGGACTCCCAAAACCAGGGCTTGCTCCACCACCCATGGGCTGGGGAAGGGGTCGCCAGCATCAGCAGCACCCAAAGGGACCTTTGGGGATGGAGTGGGCAAGGGAAATGCTGTGGGGGAAGGAGAAATCATTTTCAAGCCAAAATGGTGGAAAAAAAAACCCCTCTAAGAAGAAATAATTCCTTGTAAAAGCCGTTGGGATGTTCTCAAAGCTCAGGAGCTGGGCTGAGTCACTAACCCCCAACCCTCCAGCTTCTTTTCCTAGGCTCCAGATCCAGGGGGTTTGTTGGAAGCCAGGTCAGGAGCAGTTCCCAGTCTCCTCAGAGTTTTCCAGGGATCCAATTTCAGCCCAAGGAAGTCGCCGGCTTCGCTCGTGGCAAACTGAAACTCCCCTTCCCCCCCCCAAAAAAAATAGGTTTGGCTGATGAAATTTGGGGTTTGACCATTTTCAAACCTATTTGGGAGCCGTACGTGCTGGAGTTGCAAAACAAAAAGACATTTCGAGCCAGAGAGTTGGGTTTTTGTTCAGTTTTTGAGACTCATCAAAACAAGGAGTATTGATAATTACCACCCATTTTTTTTTCCCCATTGAGAAACGTATCGAGAGCAGCCCTTGCCCACAAAACCTTTCATTTCCAGAAGAGAAAATGAAAGGGGGCAAGGGGGGGGGAAAAAAAGAAACTCACACTTGTTTTTTTTCGGCCAGCCCAGTTGGAACTGGTGGCAGTGGATTGGGAGAGAATAGCAATTTGTCAGGAATTCCAACCAGCTCCACTCAAAATAGCATCCAGCCAGTTTCTTGGGGGCAGGAGGCTGAGTGGCTGCTTGAGGAAAGCCAACTGGGGAGCTGCCTTTCCTCCCGGGGCCCTTCCAGCCCACCTTGGGGACACCACAGGCACCTTCCCCTGGGGAATTCTCCAGAGGGAAGCATCTCTTCTCCTCCAGGTCCTCAGCTATTGGTGGGTCCTTCATCCATCCCTCTAACCAAGCTCCATTTGCTTGTCCAACCCAAAATGCCCCCGGTGTCTCCCCTCTCATACCTTCAGACATCAATTTGGGGGTGTTCAGAACCAGAGGTGCCCCCCCTGCACCCCTGGGAGTTCCAGCTGGGAGGGAATTCCCTGCGCCGGTGCAGGGAGGGATCCCTGGGGGATGTTCCAAGGGTGAGAGCCCCAAGGAAAGTGTCCTTCCCCTCCTGCCTGGCTCTGTCCTGAGCTTGGGAGATGCTGGTGCTGGCGTCCCCCTGACCCCCGGGGGGGGTCCCAGAAAGACGAGGGGACAGGGTGGGAGGTGTGTGTGTGACCAGGCTGCTTGTGACCCAACCCTTCTCAAAGTGCTTGTGAGACCTCGGTGGTTACAGAGCTCAGACCTACAAAAACAAACAAAAAAAAGCTCCTTTGACAGGACGTCGGTGGCGAGGTGAAGAATAACAAAAAAACCCCAACAAAAACCATACTGCTGAAGTCAAAATCTTCTTTCTAATCCCCCCCCCACCCCCGGCCCGGTTTCTCTTTCTTTCCAGCTTTCTTCCTCTGCCTCCTGGACCCTCCCTCTCTGTTCCCACCCCCCTTCTGTTTCTCTTTCTCCCCTTACTGTCATAAGAAAGTGACTGTGTCCTCGAGGGGACAGTTTTCTTATGCCATTTTATACACTGTGCTTCATGTTTAGGACTTTTTTGCACTAGTTCCTATTACATTTATTTTCCAAAATGGTTTGACAGAAAACAAACAGACAAAACAAACAAAAAAAAACCACAACAAACCAACAAAACCCAACAAAAAAAAACCAACACAAACCCATGCTATAATTCAGTTGTATTAAAAATATTATCCTACTACTCTCTGTGTTCAATAGTCTCTGTACCTGTAATGCTTTCAGTTCTGTTGTATTTTTGGGGCAGAGGTTTTCTCCGCTCCTTGTTTAACCCAGTAAAGAAATAAAATGTTAAGAATTGATGATAATTTCCTCCTCCCTTTCTCTACGCTTGGATTTGAGGGTCCCAACCCCTCTCCCCAAACCTGCCCTGCACGCTGGGGCTGTGTTTTATTTTCCTGCCAAATCCCCCCCTCGGATGGAGGACAGAAGAGGGACAATAACCCGAATTCCATTTCGTAACCTTTCTTTATATCCTTTTGTTTCTTGCCATCACATTTCTTGCCCACGGGGCTCACCTCGGAACAATAGGGGCAAAGACTGTCACCAAGAGATTCATCAGAGAATAATGACTCAACCAGGGTATCCAAATTTTGCCCGGCTGAACGTCCACACCCAGGGATAATCTGGAATTAATTCATCTGGACAACGGATCTCGGCGTGCAACAGAGCGAGGACGCCGGGCTCCAAATTGGGCACTGGGTGCCAGGCTGCCAAGGGCCAGGGCACAGAACGCTGGAGCTTCACTCTGGCCACTCCTGCCCCGAGCTGAACGGTCCCAGTTTGGAAAGAAAAGGAGGAAAAGCGAGGGAAAAAAAATAAATCATTCAGCTGGGCAGAGATGGAAACGGTTTGCTGAAGAAGCAGAGGGGTGTGGGAGGGGACTGCGAGGAGAGGGGGGCTAAGGGGGGGCTGCTCGGCCACCAAACCACGAGGAGAAGTGGTGGGGGCACGGGGGGAGAGGTGGGAGGGGTGTCCCCCTGCCA
>NW_008616947.1:103124-104062 GCF_000691845.1 Merops nubicus | reverse complement strand
CTGAACCCTAAAAACACCTCGTGACAAAAGCATCTCAAACCTCCCCAGAGTTCATCTGTGGGTTCTGACAGAAAGACTTCAAGAAACGTGGAGCCTGTTCTCATTTAAAATGAAGCTAAATTGTTCATCCCCAGGAATATTAGAAAAATCGACTCATTTTCTCCCAAATTTAAAAATAATGCCCCCACAGAGTAGCTCTGATCTCTCCCTTGGCCACCAGGGATCTTTTTTTTTTGCCAGTCCTCAGTAACATGAGAGAAGGAGGCTACCAGAAGGAATCCCTTTTATCCTGCTGGCTCTCAGAAGTTGTGTCGGGCTCTTTCCCAGGCAACCCTGCAGCAAACCCAGCCCAGGTCAGGACACCCACCCACTGCTCCTGGAACTCTGCAACAGGCTCAGGGGATGACTGGGAGGCTTCTGGACACAAGCAACAGCCTTCTGCTGAGAAGATCTCTGATCAGAGCTAAGGCATGGATGCTCTGATGCAAGGCAACAGCCCACGTTGGCAGACCATGTCCAACAAGGACACAAACACCACCCCACTGATGGTGTGTAGTCATCTCTGGCACACTCATACTCCTGTTTTTAGACTCCAATTCTACCTCACCGAGTGCACCTTCACATGTTTGTGAGTGACCCCAAGCTGAGTGGTGAGGTCGATGTGCCAGAGAGACAGGATGTCCAACAGAGGGACCTGGACAAGCTGGAGAAGTGGGCCCACGTGAATCTCATGAGGTTCAACCAGGCCAAGTGCAAGGTCCTGCACCTGGCTGGGGGCAATCCTTGCTATCAGTCCAGGCTGGGGGATGCTGGGATGGAGAGCAGCCCTGCAGAAAAGGACCTGGGGGTGCTGGTGGATGAAGAGCTGGACATGAACCAGCACTCACAGCCCAGAAGCCAATCACATCCTGGGCTGCATCCAAAGAATCGTGGACAGC
>NW_008616947.1:101713-102840 GCF_000691845.1 Merops nubicus | reverse complement strand
CAGACCTCCTGGTGGCCTTCCAGTCCCTGCAGGGGCTCCAGGAGAGCTGGGGACAGGCTGGTTACAAGGGTGTGTAGGGACAGGACGAAGGGCAATGGTTTTAAACTAGAGCAGGGGAGATTTAGATCAGATATTGGGAGGAAGCTCTTTACTTGGAGGGTGGTGAGCCCCTGGCCCAGGCTGCCCAGAGACCTCGATGCCCCATCCCTGGAGACATCCCAGGTCAGGCTTGATGGGGCTCTGAGCAACCTGCTCTAGTTGGGGATGTCCCTGCTCCCTGGGGGGGGGGTTGGACCAGATCAGCTTTTGAAGTCCCCAACATCAGGGTGTTCTCTGATGCTCTGATCTCATCCTGCCCAGTGAGCCCTCTGTGCCCTCAGAGGGACAGTGAAGTTCAGAGTTCTGAAGCTTCAGTGTAGAGTTCTGAGTGACAGCATCCTGGAGCTCCCTGGAGCTCACTGCTGTGGCTTAGCAAGAGACAAAGCTCTCAAACTCCTGGGCACCCTAAGGAGGGAGTGCTCTGCTTTGCAAATGTGAAAACCTGATAAACTCAGATTTCTCAAGGTCACAGAAGGAGTCGACAGCAATTTCCAGCAGAACCTGCCTGAGACCTGCACGACAGAGTGACCCTTAATTTCCACTTTGAGCAGGGTGAAGGCAAACGGCTGCTCCACAATTTCCTTTCACTCTGCACCAGCAGAAACAGGAGCACAGGAGTGGGGCAGCAGCTGATCCAGTCTCTAAAGAGCAGAGTCCATGGAAGCCCAACTGCTTCATCACCAGAACATAGACAGATGCCTCCTGAAAAAAAATAACTGGCAAAAATCTTGGCTCTTCTGTTAACTAATAGAGAGCCAAGTGTCCACCCCTGGGTGTTGAGCTAACCACAGCAACCACGGAACACAGATCTCACTGGAAAACCTCTAAAAGCACATTTACACGTTGGATTCCAAAGGTAATTTCTATCAGAAATTAAAGAGCAGGACTATAGATTCCTTTAATAGCAGTTTAAAGATTTTTCTTGCCATAATGAACCCGGAATTCAAGTTTGCTCCAAGATAAGAATTTTCATTTTAAAAGCACGAGGCTAATATACAGACACTGGATTTTCAAACCACTGTTTAAAA
>NW_008616947.1:22217-101682 GCF_000691845.1 Merops nubicus | reverse complement strand
AAGAGGCAGCGTGGCAAGTTAATCACACCTGAAAATTATATTAAAGTCTGACTGGAAAGAAAGGAGGACTTGCATTTCCATGCACCAAAAGTGTAACCTTTGCTGCCCACACACCTCCAAAAGCATCATTTTTTTTTCCCTGCTGCTAAAGTGACAACAAAATAACCCTCCGCCCCAAGAGATAATGCAATTTATTAGTATTTCAGTGCTGAATGCACTTGTCAAATATTTAATCATCCGATTCTTTACATTAAAAACTGCAGAGGGAGCCTGCCACTGGGGAATAGCAACGATCCCCAGAAGTGGGAATATTTGTGGAGGATGCTTATCAGGAAGAAATGGAGATATCGGCAGGAAGGATGGTACTGCTGCTATTGTATGCTGAGGAAAACATGAGAGGTGGCTGGGGAATAGAGACTGTGAGAACAGCAGGGCTCATCCATGCCTTGATTGGCTAAATGCACACTTGAGAGAACTGGTTAGGGAAGATTTGCACACCAGGGTCCAGGTGTGCCTCTGCATACAGAAAGAGTCCTTTGAAAGGGGCACGGCAGCAACAAGCTCTTTGGCAGTGCTGCCCCATTAAAGACTCCAGGAAAGTCAGGATCTGTGTGGACTGAGGGAGACAAAGTCAGAAGCTCAAGCTGCTCAGAGGCCTGGCATGGAGATAAAGGGCAAGGTGATGGAGGCTGCACCTGTGTGATGGAATGGGGTGGAAGGCAGAAGTCTCACTCACACTCCTGAATTTTCCTTTGGCTCCCTAACCACCCTAGCATGAGCTGACAGAACCACCCAGAGCCCAGGGTAACTCAGAATTTAACAGCACTGACACAACTTCTTATCTCTGCACCATCATCTGCCTCTTCTTTCCTACTCCATTCTTTCATTACTGCTTCTCCCCAGCCCACCAGCTGCCTCTTTTCACAGCTTGACCATTCCTACAGCATTAACAATGTAAATCATGAGCACAGAGAAAACCCAAGAGATAAAATAACTGCTTACTTGGGAACAACACGAAATTCTGACAAGTGACCTTCCTATCAAACTCAATCCATCCGCTCTGTAAGGAATTTCAAGCCTACCTTCTAGGAGGAACTTGGCTGGTTTTCATCTACAGAGGTTTATGTCCACAGGCTTAACGTTTATCTTATGAATAATCTGCTGGCTGTTTTGCCTCCCTGGGCAACAGACCACTGTGAATAATCAACATTTTACAGGGAAGGTTTTTTTTTTTGGTTAGAAGCGAGTCAGATTTGTCTCCATCAGTCATTTTGTGTGAGCCTGGCTCAGCACTTCTCCCCTAACACCTGCACTGCTTCCTTAGCAGCTACATCCCCTCAGTGTCTCAGCCTCCATCTGCATCAGGATCTATAGATGTTACATGGACAGCTCAGAAAGCTGATTCCTTGACCCAGAACAGCTATAGTCAACATCCAAGACACAAATCAGGAGGTAAAACACATACCAGACCCCACCAGAGTTGCCCCAGAAGATGGAACGTCCCTCCAAGGGAAGTTCTGCTGCTTCAAATTTAATTTTCCTCTAACAGAAGAACAAGAGAACACCTGCTACCTTCAACAAAAAAAGATCTGAACTTGTTTCAGCCCTTGCAGACAAAAGCCTTCAATGTTTCTAAGCACAAGCAACACAAAAACTAAGAACAGCACAATGTATTTCAGTTTTTATACAGATAAACCCCTAATATTCACAAATCACATGTGAATCTAAGCAATTTAGCCATCTGCAGCCTGTATCAAAGTAAACTATGAACAAAACTGTGTTTCTCCTAAAGGTCTTGACACTCCAGCCCGTGTCCACACTGTATGGAGATTACAACTGATGCCTTTGTCACAACTGTGACACTGGCAAGGATGGATCTGGGATTCACAGAAAAATACCTGCATCATTTGCTTCCCAGGCCATGTGAAGAATTCATCACCAGGACAAGAAAATAATACTCTGCACCCCATCTCATTCAGTGGTATTCCAAGAAGCAACCTGAGCTCTTTGTGCTCTTCCTATGATGACCTTAGGGAGGAACCACAAAGGTATTTTGACAATATACGACCAATTATCTAAAAAACCTTGCTGCCTTGTGTCAAAATGACCTTCACCCCCTCCCAGGAGCTGAAAGGCCACTCGGTGAGAGAGGCATCATTCCACTGGTCACATGGAAATGGGAAGCAGAGAGAACTCCAAGAAAGAGAAGCCTCACATTTGGGATTCCTGGCAGTTTGGAATGCCTCTTGGGAACACAGTGCTGCTTTCACTCCTGCTTTGACACCAAAAAATGAGAACACTGCTCGCTCCTAAAGGAACCCCCTTCCTACCTGTTGGGTTAGCTACCAGGAGGCAGAGAGTGTTTGACCACGGGGGACTGAACTCAACCCTGCAGCCAGGAGGGAGAACGTGCCCTACGTTGGAGTGCCCCATTGCTGTGGAAAATCTGTCCACCCCTAGCACCCAGCCAATCCCCATGGTTTCCATCTGCTGGAATTCCAGAATTCCAACCCACAGGACCGTGGCATGACTGGGATCAGCAGTGAAATTCCAGAGTAAAAAAAAAAAAGCCAGGCAGTCACAGCACTCAGAACCTTCTCAAACCAGCAGCTTCTGACAGCCACAGAGGTGTTTGAGTTTCCTTCAGGCAGATGTGTGTGATCCCAACCAGCCTGACTGGGACTACTCACACATTACTAAGCAGGCACATGACCCCTAAATATACCAGAGCTTGCAACAAAGAGCCTGACTCACCCTGCCCACTCCTCAGCCATTCTCAGCAGCGTGCACCAGGGGCGTGGAGCTCCAACCACTCTTTCAAAATAACTCTTATTTTATCTTCAGCATGAAGTTCTAGAGTCCCTCAAGGGAAATTCCACTGGAAAAGGGACTCGAGTCCCTTGCTTCCCAACGCAGTGCACACGACCTGCCACCTGCAAATGATTCCCTTAAAAATCTGAGGGGATGACCAGCCACAGGCTTAGAGTAAAAATGGGCAGAAAAGGAATAAAGAAAGGTATGGAGGCTACACGTGTAAAGAGTCCTGGGCAATAAAATGGTGATATAAAACAAAATTAACCCCAGTCATTGTGTTACAACTACAGGATTAGTTATCAGTGCGTGAGGAGGGAGGAAAGGTAACAAAAACTGGCAATAAAGGGATAATGGAAATGAAAGGGAGAAGTCATACATTCCTCTTCCATATTTACTTTCCTACAATCATGATTTTGATCTATATTGCTGACATTACTGCATGGAGGAGGACATTAAAATTCACCTGGCAAACTACACGAAGCCATTCCAAGCATGACCCTCAAGTGCCTTTTGTGCACGGGTGTGAAACACACACACACCACCACTTGGTGATAATTAATAAATTAATTTCCACCTTATTTGCTTTGTGCCAGCCCACCAAATCCTCCCTCAGAACAGAACTTCTTGGGAAGCCTTATGAAGAAAACGTCACTGAGGTAACCCATGGGTTGGCCATAAGGTACCACAAGCTGCTCTTCCAGCCACGTGGATGGACGCAGAGCTTGGTGCAGCATTCCATCACAAATCAGAAAGTCATTTAATTCACAGACCTGCTAATTGGCTGCAGGAAGAATCACTTCACCAAGCGATTCCTTTGGTTTGCTGCCCCAGACATCTTCACTTTAGCATTCAAACCACTCCCCAGTGCTCCTCGGGTATGAGGTCTTCATTCCAGACTACACATAAATCATCTGAGCTGCTCCTGGCAGCACTCGATTGTGTGTTTAACGTGCAGAAGGCAGCAGCAGTTGTGTGCCAGGGAATTTGAGTTTTACTGAGCCTTACAGCTCTGCCTGGTACCAGTTCCTGGATTTCCAAGGCTGGCATCTCTAGCCAGGGGAGCTCAGTGACACAATGACACAGCGAGTCAGCCACCACAGCCCTCATTCTGCTTTACAGATCTGGGCACTGGAGTGCTCCAGGAGTAGGGAGGTGATGGTGCCCCTGGACTGGGCACTGGTGAGACTGCACCCTGAGTCCTGGGTCCAGTGTTGGGCACCACAGGATAAGTGGGACATGGAGGTGATGGAGTGGGTCCAGAGAAGGGCAATGAGGCTGGTGAGAGGAATGGAAAACTGCCTTAGGAAGAGGGACCTGGGGTTGGCTAGTCTGGAGAAAAGGAGACTGAGACTGAGAGGTGACCTTATAGCTCTCTACAACAACCTTAAAGGAGGTTGGAATGAGGCTGGTGTTGGTCTCTCCTCCCAAATTATTGATGATAGGATGAGAGGAAATGGCCTCAAGTTGCACCAGGGGAGGTTTTGATTGGATATTAGGAAGAATTTCTTCCCTGAGAGAGTGGCTGGACACTGGCACAGGCTGCCCAGGGAGGTGCTGGAGTCCCCATCCCTGGAGGGGTTCAAAAAACAAGATGTAGCACTTAGAATCATTGAATCACTTGGGTTGGGAAGGACCTCTAGGATCACCAAGTCCAACCTTCCTTCCAACATTTCCCTAACCACTAGATCACAGCCTCAAGTGCTACATCTACTTGTTTTTTGAGGTCTGGAGCCACCTATGAATCTTTGTCATTCCTCCAATATGAAAGAGAATCAGTGGCCACCATTCAGAAGCTACTAGCACAGTCCAGCACAAAAATCCTGGCTCTGTAATGATCTTTCAAGATGCACATGCATGCTGCAAAACACCTTTAATTGAAAAGATCAGGAAATCATAGAAAAATAGATCCCTTCTTCCTCCCATGAGCCTCTCCTTACCGAGGCAGGTAGGATACTAGGTGATGTATCTAAAGATGATGTCCCCATGTCCCATCTCCCATCTGTAATTAAGACCCTTGCCTGATCATCTTCAGAACTCAAATGGTACTTTCCTCACTGCAAAGCCAGAGTTACTGCGGGCGTCGTGGGAAGGCAGCACTGGAATGGGATGTGTCAAAACCACTTCTCTTCCTCCTCATGTTGTCTACAGGGCTCAGAAAGTTTCTGCTTCACAGAAGTCTCTCTTTTATTGCAGCATCCTGATTCCTTGTTCCTCACCCTTCTTTTGACATGCTTTTCTTTTATCTCCCTGAAAAACTGTTGTCATATGTTTAATGAATAGTGAAACATAACAATTCATTTCCTAGTGAGATTTCCCTCCCTAAATTAAACAACCTAATTACTCCCTACTCTCATTAAATAAGTCACTTTTATTAGGCTGCTTTACAATACACCTAATGGAACTTGGCTCCTGACTATTCTGAACCCAATTACAAAAAAAAGGTACCATCTTTATTGCATTCAGCCCATATTATGCCATTACACTCCTGGCTCCTGAGAATACTTTTATAGTAAGACAGGGTGCAAGAATGGAAAGCAACATTTCATCTTCAAGCAGTAAGTTGGGCAAACACCAGCAGAACTTTCACAGAGTAACGGGTAAACTGAGCCAGAGGCTGATCCACTGGCAACCTCCTTCTGACCTTTTCTAAACAGATATACACAGAGAAGAGAAATAATTTCCTAGAATTTAATGCAGAAGGGCAACAGCAGAACTCCAACCAAAACCTTTCGACTCCTCAGTCTCAATTTTCACATAAATTTATTAGTCTGTGAACTAATCTGGCTCAAGGGGAACCAGACATACAAAAAAGAAGCATTCAGCCAAAAAATCCTCAGAGGCAGATTTTCTGCAGATACACAACAGCACAGTTTTAGTGGCTCTCAAGTCAACCTCCAAGTGTTTGGCCACACTTGAACTGCAGGTTTATAAAGACATTTAATTTGTCCAAGGGCCTGTAGCATGGCAAAGGAGCATCACTGAAGTTGGGGTTTAGGAGTCACGATAGGAAAGAGGAGAGACCTCAAGATAGAAAGTCATCAAGCAAGAAAGGAAGAGCAAAAGGCCAATACTGAAGTTACCATCCAGGGCCAGCACTTCTCCCAAGCTTCTAACTGCAAACCTTGTCACCATCCCCTCAAAAACATTGTGCCCTTTCCTTGGCTTCAGAGCTTAATGAGAGGGTTTAGAATAAAGGATCTTTTTTCAGTAAGATTTTAAAATTTTCTGCATAAAGCAGAGATGCATTTCCAAGCTCTGGAAGCATTTGAAGGAGCAGTTTCCAAAGTTTTTGTTACACATTAAGCCACAATCCCCTTTGGTGGCGTCGCGGGGATTTGTGCGTGTTAACAACGTGATTCAGCAAGGCATGCACTTTTCAGGAGGGGGTGGGAGAAGGCAAATGCAAACTGTCAAGTCATATATACGAGGGCTAAAATCTCAATCGTGCATTTTGAAAGCTTGTCAGGAAAATTAATTACCCTCTTGATTTAAGGAGTTCGGTTTTGTCCCCACAGACAAAAGCAGCATTTAACTATTAAAAGCTTATATTGGTCGACAACTGACATGCAATTCATAACACAGCCAAAGGCAAAATCCAGCATATTCAAACCAGAGATCCCTCAGGCACTTAGTTCTTCACCCCTTCTGTGCATTTGTTTTGAGTTTTGTCAAAACTCCCTGAACAGTAAACCCTATACTTATGCAGAAAGATTTGTCAAGAAATTCAAGTCATCGTATCTCAGTTTTCCATGGAAACAGGACACTTAAATTTATTTTTTTCTAAATCCCCACACTGGATGTAGAATGCTTAACTGGCCCCAGAACACACACACACTTCATGCCCTGGCTCAGAAGTAAGCAGCCTACCCTGGGAGCTACCCAAGAAGAACATCAGGGCTCACCTCCTTCCATGCTATTCACTTGTTCATCGTGGAAAGGGAGCCCAACGAGTGATAAGGTCTCACTGAGCAGGAGGGAACAGTGTGTAAACATGAGCTCAAACAGAGCCCATTAAATTAAATGGGTTTTTTTAATGAGAAAAATGGGTCATTGTCTATTTTGCAGTAGAGGTTTGGGTTTTTTTTCCTCCAGAAGGCAGAGATGGCCTCAGCAAACCTGGAGCCACGTGTGCTCAGAGAGAGACAACAAACACAACCCACACACACATCCCCACAGCCTTCCAAGGGGTTTTTTTAATGAGAAAAATGGGTCATTGTCTATTTTGCAGTGGAGGTTTGGGTTTTTTTTCCTCCAGAAGGCAGAGATGGCCTCAGCAAACCTGGAGCCACGTGTGCTCAGAGAGAGACAACACAACCCACACACACATCCCCACAACCTTCCAAGTATGAGAAAGGTAGACTAAAAAGAATGAGAATTCTGCCATCCAGTCACCAACTCCCGTGACAAGTGGCAGCAGCCACAAAACAGGAGAAACTGTGAAGTACAGACAGGAGAAGCTGTACAAAACCATAACTTGGCCAATGAGGAGCAGAAGCACACAGCAACAACAGAAGTTCTCAAAACACTGCAAGAGCCTGGCCCATTGGAGGTCAGAAACCATGGAAAACTCCTGAGACCATCTTCTACCTTCCTCTGCATATGAAACTGCTTCTTAGCAGCCATAACTGAATTAAGTCTCTGGATTTCTTTATGGAATAGATAAGAATTATCACCTGTGTTTTTAGTGCACAGAAGGATTTCTCAACGTCAGCAGATGAGTCAGTAGTGAAGTGGGGCCATCATGCAGCTTACTGTACCCCATAAATCACACCAGGGTGAACAAATGTGCCCAGCTCTACATCCACTCAAGGAAAGGGAGGGTTGCCAATGTCATCATGGAGAAGCAGCCCACTAATGCTCTTTTTCTCTTCAGTTCCTTCAGACTCCTAATCCAACAAGCCAACCATCACTGCTCCTTCTGCCTGACCTGCGTGAGTCTGACTTCCAGCACAGGACAGCATTCTGACCTGCCACTGGCTGTAAATCCTCTCAGGCCCTAAATACCATAAAAATCATCAAGTGATGACTTCATTTTGTTATGCAAGCAAGGTACATGGCAGTGAAAACAACAGAAAATCCACCCAGCACAGTCCTACAGGAGATGTGATCAGCAGATGTGCCCCCAAACGTCACGTCACCACAGGGATGTTCTCAGAGGAGCACTGAGCCAGCAGCCCCTCTGATGTTTAACTCTTCCCCTTCATTGAATAATAAAAGGAGAGGATCAGCAATAGTTCCTTGAGCTGACTGACAAGTCAAAATTTCTTTTCTCTGACAGCACAAAATTTCTTTTAATTTGTCAGCGTTTTGTAATCTCGGGGTGGTTTGATGCACAGAGAAGCGTTTGAGGTTTAGGGATTTATGCCTGCTCTCTCCCCCTCTCCCCACATGATTAATGCTGGTTTACACTCCACTTAAAAATTAGGCTGTAAAACTGCCTTAATGCAGATGATACGGCCTTCAGTCCTGCAAAAGAGTTAGAGAGACTCAGCTAATTTTATTACCAAGATTGATTTCTTGTCACCGTGTTAGCTTTACACATGTAAACTACCACATATTTGGGTTCACCCTGTCAGCCAAGGAGTGGAAATGCAAGTGTCTGGAATCAGCCCACCAAACATGGGAGAAAGATGGAACAAACTGGGGGCTTGGGGAGGAGAGGGGAGGGCCAGGAAAAGGGTGGCAGGGGAGGTAATATTTCTGGGTTACCAAACATGACAATCTTTTATAACAACAACAACCAAAAAAAAACCCAATAAAATCCCATAACATACACACAAAGGAAAAAAATACCAGAAGAAACCCCTAAAGACCCAGATGAAGTAGCTCCAGTGAAGGATTCAGCACCCAGCACCACAGCAACGTTGGCTGACTCCCCGTTTCTGGAGCTCCCTCAGCAAAGGTGTGAATTATTGGAAACTCTCGCCCTTTTTTTTGGGTCTCCTACATTCTCATTTCAGTCACGCTCCCCATTTCCTCCTCTCCCTCCCCTCTCTGCACAAGGCGACGTGGACCAATACCACAAGAAACATACTGGGGGCAGGCAATTACCAACTTGCCAAACTGCAACCCTCCGATGCCGCGCGCTGCGGAGAGTCTGCAGCAAAGATGGAATGACTCATGTGTGTCCGCTGAAATTAAACCAAATACAATCCAGTCTAAGTAGAGCCATTCATCACTCCGAGGGCCAAAGGGACTGTCATATTGTACAATACACTGGCAGCATTCTGAAGAGAACGTTTTCTCTCTGCAGCTCGGGATGGCTGCGGAGTCCAGGCTGTAAGAGACGTGCCACCGACACTTGACTTAACCCACAGAAACAGAGCTGGTGGATATTGGGGGGAGTATTTACCCAAAAAACCCCAAACAATTATAGCAGCGTTTAGAAAATGACCACGAATATTGCTGCAGCAGTGAGGAGATGATCAAGGTCCCTTTTGGTCACGCAGCAACACCAGTGATGGGTCCCCAGGAAGAGATTTTTTCAATGCTAATGATCAGACTGAAGACATCCGAAAACACAGGACTGCTGGAGAGGCAGCAACAGTCTGCACGATGAACTGTCAGCTCCAAGCACTGCCCAAATGCCATTTTAGACTTTTTTTTTTTTGGCAGACAACATGTTGAAAGTAGTTTTGAAAGAGCAATCAGGGTTGTTTTGCAAATTAGGACGGAAAATTTGCAAGCGCATGGGGAGAAGGCATAAAAGTGCTCGTAAATTTAACGTAAAGAAACAAACACAATTATCCCAGACAGAGCCATTCAGAGAGCTACAATACTTCTAAAATACATAACATGATCTTAATCACTTCAAGTCCAGTGCAGTTGGATAATGAATACCTCCTGCAACGTGCTGAGCACCCTCAGCACTTGGTGAGGGCAACACGTATTGTTCCTCACAGCTGCCAGATTACAAGGTTGGTAGGAGGTAAGAGTTACCTAGGTCAGACCCTGTCCACATTAATTGATTTATTTGCTTAACCTCTCCCCAGCCAGACTCTAGCTGCTGTGCTCCCTGCTCTGTCCCAATGCTGCCATGAGAGCCTGCCCTTACTGTACCTTTTCTGGGTACAGTAAATCCCACACTGACAGGAACTCCGCAAAAACTGTCCTCCTTACAACTTCCTCCTCAGCCATCTTCAGGAGGGTGAAATCACTCTTCCAGCCACTCTCCTTAGGGGAATGTTTTTATAGGATCTGAAATCATGATCTCCTACACGATGCCTCTCACCTGGATGTAACAGAGAAGATTTAGCACAAGACACAACCAAGGGCTGATGCTTTGCACCCCAAGCACACACCAGCAGCACTCATCACTCCACTAACACCTTTACTACAGGGAAATCTTATTACTAGCTTACAAAAAGACAAACAGGAGAAGATGTAATCATTTGATCAAGGAAAATCCAACCTTCAGCTGGGAATACAATTGATTATTTGCTGTGTCCCAGTTTTGTGCTCTGCCCACTGGGTCAAACATCAGGTTGAGTGAGTCTAAATCCCTGACTGGGTTTCAGTCCTCTTACAGCTTTGGCTGTTTGCAAAGAGTCACCCCATTGCTGACATCTGTAAGGCAGGGTGGGGGGAAATGCACACACACCACACCCAAACAACCCAAAGCACAAGCTCAGCAGGATGCTGTGCTCATCTTCCTTCTCTTTTCAATAGCTCTTCAAGAAAAGGAAGCCACATAATGTCTCTGACTTTGAAATGTGCATAAATAGCCAGAATAATTGATGAGTTTTGCACTTTGCAACCACTCTGCACTAACTATGGATTTTATTTTTTTAAGAATAAAATTCAGGAAAACAATTGATGCATTCATAGAATTTTGGAAGATGAGAAACCTTCCTCTTCCATTCACCCCAATGAGATGAAGGCTGATGGTTATGAGAAGCAGCCATGATATGATCAGGTAGTTTCTTCTGTTTCATGGGAAAAAGGTAACTATGGAGATAGTCAGCAAAATCATCAGCATAACTGGTTTCATTAGTGCCTGATATAGAGCTCACAGACCCTGGGCAGACTCAGCAACCATTTTCCTTCTCTCATCATTGAAAAGACAATGCTTTTACCTGGAAATCCTAATCTGAAGGTGGCAGTTTGGGTTTTACACTATGAACTTGGAAGGATCATCCCAATCCTGGCTCCTCAGAGCCTTCACTATGGGGTGAGGATGAGCACACATTTCAGGGAACAGTTTTCTGTCATCCTGGAGGTGTCAGTTGGAGAAGGATGATACTGGGCACGGCAGTGAACCAGTGAGAGGTGACACTGGGTGTGTCAGAAAGGGGATTACGACAGGAATACTGCAAGACAGGGCACAAACCCTTGCCACAGTTCCAAGTGGCAACCTCTTCATTCTGCACCATGAACAGGGCCAGGAAAAGTGGATTTTTCTTCCCCCTGATGTGCTCTTAAACAGTAAAGCAGTGATAACAAAAAAAGTATTTTGGCTGGCTCAGAAAGGGAAGCAAGGCTAAAGATAGACCAAAAGAAACAGGATGACACAGTCAAGGATAAACTTTAAAGATGCTGACAAGAATGCTAAAGCAATTTGTGCCCCTTACTTTCTGTCCCCTGCACTGTATGCCTCAATTCTGGCCACGTTTCTAGACTGGAAAACACAAGAACAGCAGAAAGCAGAAACCTTCTGTGGGTTTTGGTCCTCCTCCCCCCCTGCCCCAGGACAGACATAAACAAACAAGTCCATAATCTTCAGTAAACCAATTCAACAGACCCTAGCAGAAAAGAGCATTTGTGACACTAACCTCACCAAAAGTGGGAAAAAAAACCCAAAGCAGAACTCGGCCAGCCAGGCCCTGGAGAAGCCTGAGAAGCCACGTTCTTTTGCAGTAAATCTCAGGGTAATTAAGAACTGTGAACACTTAGCCCAGAGAAGAGGAATGAATTTTAAGCAGCTAGCCACAAACACCGAGCATCCTTCAATTTGTAAAGCACTTACCCAATTTTTAACAACAATTTTTACATTACAGCATTTTCCCCCCCTCTCCTCCCCGCCCCTCGCAGAGATATTCTCGTTGGAGGATGTCATCAGTGCTGTTTCAGATCTGTCAGATATAATCTTCTAATCTGCCAACTTTTCACAAGGAGGAGATGAGCTCATGCGCTGACTGACAAGATGTGCTGAAAAGTCTGGGCTGCCTCGGAGCCTGTTAAAAGTTTAAGTTCCCCCATTGTGTGAAGACTGTCAAACTTGGCCCTGCAATTTTCATAATGACAGCTGCTGTCAGTTTAAAAGGGTAAATTATTCAGTTCAACTGGGAATGCTGACAGGAACTGTAAAAAAGGGCCTTAGCAGTGGAGAAAAGAAAAAGGTTCCAGGTATCTAAGGAAAGATGTAGTAAATTCACTAAGGTACCTTAGAAATACTCAACTCCAGCCATTTTCTAGTCTCCTTCCAAAAACCTGGGAAGCTGTTTACTTTGCCAAGAAAAGGCTCACACAAAATTAAACCACATCAGTAATGAAGTTTAAAAGACAGCCAAGCTTACAAAGAAATTTTGGTGTCTGTAATTGCACATCTTTAAGCCATTTATGAGGACATCACACATTAAATTGTCCAACTCCTGTGTGCTTTCACTGGGAGATCTGAAGTTATCTGATGTATTTTTAAAAGTGATTTTTAAAGCTCCATTAGGTGACTACTTGCATTTTTGGAAACCTGTTTCCACTATTCCCTTTTGTGAAGGGGACCTACCATATACACTTCACAATTTCTCCTCCTCTGCCCTGCAGCAGAGCTAGAGATCCAACTCTGCAAAACACATTTTGAGATCAGTCCATTTTGGAGATGGACAGAAAGAAACAAATTGCCATTTCATCATTTTACTTGTTTGAATGAAAATGAAGAAAAACAGAAAAACACAACTTCCCAGCACTGCAATGTGCATCCCTCCTGCTCTGCAAACACCTCCTCTTCCTGTTCAAGGTTTTCCATCTGCTCTTTCAACAGATCGTGCAGGTACAAAGGATGACAAGTAGCAGGAAAAAGTGAAGAACTTACTCTGCTCCATCTACAATCGTATCTCCAGCTTCCTTCTGGAATAGGTGAAGCTATCAGTGAGACAACTGCTTTCTGCTCTTACTCACACAGCAGTACTCTAAGCCTGAAGCTTGCTAGGACATTTCAAATGTGAAATGTTGGCTCTAATAGATACAGAGTGCTTGCCATGTGCTGTGAATCTATTTCTGGTTCCTAGTAGTCCAACGAGATGTGCATAAACCGAGGGGGATGTGGCTCTTTGAAAAACTGGTGTTTGTTTAAACTGAAATGCATTAAGTCGGTCTGGAATAAGATAAAATAATATCATTACTATACAGCAGCCTGAATAAAGCACTATCTGAACCCATTACAAGTTGCACCATCTATTCTCAATTACAACAGACACTGTGATACTTGTACATGAGCTATCAGAAACATTGAATTAACTATGAAGTGATACAATCTCCCTCAGTAATCGTAGTCATCATCTTTCTACTCTCTAAAGAAACAAGTCTTGCTGGCTGTAATTGCACCAGAATTCAGAGCATCTCTGCTCACCTGTGCTCCTGCTAATTCCATGCTCTGTGATCCACATCTCAGCAGACTCATCTACCTATTTGGAAATAGGATTCCAGCCTCTATAAGAACATAACTTGGGTGCTCTGCACACACTTGCAGAAGTAGGCACTCTGACTTGTTTCCCAAGGGGACAGGAGGCTAAGCAATGCTTCAGTTCTTGGGGCTAAGGAGAGGTTGAACGTTTACAGGCTTGTGTGGGTTCATCTTCATCTCTCAACTGGAGATAAGATTCAGAGTTATGCTGATCCAGCTCTGAAAGAAATGCCTCATCTGGTCCATGGAAGCAAAATGGTTAATGAACACACTCATGTTGTCTGTAGCCTTTTCCTACTGCCTAGGTCAAACGAGCACTCACTGGAGAGAGATTTGTGACAAGCTGTTGGCCATCCCCTGAAGATATCTGCAGTGCATTCTCCTTCTGAAACTAAAACTCTCATAAATCTTCTAAAAACGATTCAGAGTTCAGAAAACTTTCAGAGCAGGCTTGACTTTCAGTCTTCTTTCTCCCTATAGCTAGTACTGAAGGGGACCATAATTTACTGAGAGCCTCAGCCAGCACACAACCCACTGCCAACGCAGTCTGGAGCTCAGGATGCTCCACTGCTTCCCTCCCATCCTTCCCAACCACTGCAAACATTCCTCTCAGTGCCCAACAGCACCGTTAACGTTAAATAGATGATGATGCTGGGGAGATTTTATGTGGCTCCCAGAGTCACTTTAAGATTGATGCTTGTAAAGCTGCGCTCAATCTACAGCATCATTTTTAGCAAGTAAATCATGACTCCTCTCTCCCTCTTGATAACGTGCCTCCTTAATAGTTACTTGACAGTTATATGGAAAATTACCACTAACTGATGTGTACAAACAGGCATTTGCTACGTGAGGCAGCAAAGCCAGCCAAATAGTCCCTGAATGCCAAAGCAGAAAATAAAGCTGCTGTCATTAACCAGCTGTCTTAATGAAGCTCCAAGGTGCTGCAAGCAGGCAGTGGTCAGAACCTGGGCCAAGGGAGGAGTGCTGTGAAGAAGCACAGGACAGCCTGTATAAATTCCTCAGGACCCAAGGACACTGAAGAAACTCTCTCAGCCATGCCATCAGTGACACCATGCCCTCACTGTGTGAGCCAGCTCAGAGAGGTCCACCTGTGGTGCAACCAGGCTTCAGTGGAAGCCAGCAACAGGTTTTCTACTTGAAGCATCTCTATGTGATAGCCCAGATCAAATACAGCTCTGCTAAGGAGCGAGGGGAGGGGGAAAGAAAAGAGATAATGACAATGCAAAATTCATCATCTCCTGAAGGAACGGCTTAAAAATGTTACAAGCAGCAAAGTGCTT
The DNA here is from genome assembly GCF_000691845.1 of Merops nubicus. Classification (NCBI taxonomy): domain Eukaryota; kingdom Metazoa; phylum Chordata; class Aves; order Coraciiformes; family Meropidae; genus Merops; species Merops nubicus. The sequence continues at coordinate 86,949 of NW_008616947.1, read as the reverse complement.
CCCTAGATGTGGAAGGAGCCTCCACCAGATCACAGTCTCGTAGCCTCCAGGTTTCAGGCTCCTATTTGTTATGCAAAACTGCCCTAAAAAACAGACCTCAAAGACCCACATGACCAGAAAGTCTTACGTGATTTTTATCTCCCAGTTTTCCAGCTGTTTCAGTTGTAATTAACACCAGAACAACCTTTTCCCATTGCTCTTTTCATTTCTAGTCCCAGGGGAAGAAATGAAGAATTAAGAAAAAAATGGGAAGCTTTTCTTGATAATGGAGAACAACCAAACCAGACACAAAACCTCTCCAAATTATTCCCAGCTCTTCTTCTTGCCAGTGGTTTCAGTGGCTTTAAATTTGACTCAGCTGATTAGTTGGTTCCCACTGTCAAAAAGATTACGAGATTGATCTTTGACTAGGATTAGAATAAGGCTTTTAGCATTTTTTTCTAAGCATGGTGCACGTTATTAGTGGAAACCTTCCCCTCCTGGACCCAGCTGTTGTACCATTAGGAACAATTCTGTTCCTTTTCTTCTCTCACAATCCTTCACTCTTAGGGCTGATCAGATGACAGTGCTACATATACAGCAGCTGCTTTTGTAGTGATGCTAAGAAAGTCTCTAAGATAAATACAGCTCTGTGGAGGTAGTATTGTGGCTGAAAATAAGGAGAAGGAGCTGATCTTAGAGGAAGAGCCAGCTGCCCATGAACCACCAGTGACCTACAGTCACAATTCAGGAAGCTGTACTGTAAGGAGTACAAAAAAGGGTGATGCTTGTGTTTGGTCCATAACGCTGCTGGTAACTTGGGGCTGTTGCACAGCAGGTTCTGCTGTACTGAGGCAGGGTTGGAGGAGGCTAACATCACTCACAATGGATGCATTCTAAATAAAGCCAGGCTTACAGGATCTTCCAAGAATGCATTACTGGTATGAATCATTTTACAGCATCATTATACATCAGAACAAACAATTTAGGGTGGGAAAACCAATGAAACCCCCTCTGTACACATGCCAGTACCTCAGGTGACAGAAAACCTGATGACAGTTGAAAACCTCCCCACTGAGAAAACTAGAAGGTAATAATACAAGTGGCACTTTTGCCAAACAACTCCCCCTTCTTCCTCCTGCTCCACTGCTGGCTGCTTTAGAGCAGATTTCAAGAAGTCATTGCCCTTGGCCTCTGTTCCCCAGTGCTCCTGATGCTGCTGTTCTCACAACAAGAGCAGCTCTGATCTCCACTGAGCTGCTGGTGCTCCAGGAACAACACAACATAGCCCTACTACAAGGATACACACCCTGAATGAAAAAAACCTCACAGTGGGCATGGAGGACCAGTGATATGCCTCACATCTCTTCATTCCCAAGGTCTTCTTTTAATGTCCTACAAACAGATTTGGTTCCTCTGTTCATTTACATCTGACCAAGTAAGACCAGCTTGCCCTCTGTACTGCTTGTTCTGTTTTGCAACAGTCTCTCTACAGGGAGGTCACTGAGACCATCAGGTTCAAAATCCAGGCTCCTGGAGCAGTCCTAGGCTAGTGTACATCATCTACTCCAGTGCAGATCTGATGCTTCAGCTCTTCACTTTATTTTGGGATTGTTTCCTGTATTGCTTTTCAGCACCGTAACGAAATCTTTAGTGCTTCATTCCCAAGAATTTCAGTATTTCAGGGCAAATAGCTTCCTTTAAATGCAATTTTTAAGATGTCTTCAGCATCATTTTAGTGATATTTCTATCCAACCAAGGTACAAAACAAACAGTCTTATTTCCTGTCACACCCAGTGCCCAAGCATTAAAAGCTCCAGGTCAAGTGTCGCAGGCTCGGAGCCTTGACAGAATTTTCACCTCCTACCTGTCCACAGCACCAAGATTTAGTGATTCACACTTAATATCTGACAGACTAGAAGAGTGGACTTAGGCAAATAATTTATCTCTTTTCCCCCCTCATTTTCCTAGCTGCCCAAGTTTATTTTATTAGCATGTAAGTCAATTTTGGCACTTATCTGAAAAGCAGGGATGCTGAGCAGTGCAAAGCTATTTACTGCTGAATGCTTAAAGGACTGTTTACTTTCTGCTGAAAAAGAAGGAAAAAATACCACAGATGATGCCAATAGCTCCAGAATTCAAACTTTTTTGTATTCAAGAAATGGACAAATTTGCCTTATTAGGTAAGCAGTAAATCCAGAGCCCATCCCCCCTAACACCCCAACAGCCTCTAACTCAACGTCCAGTCACCTCCTGGAAACAGATAGACCAGACTGTGTCTGCAGCAGGAACCACCTGATAGGAGCTGAAAAGCTAATAGAGAACAATTTCACAGTTTTCTTTGTTCAAAAACATAATTATTGTAGCCACAGGTTGTTTATAGCATAGGAAACGCAGCACTAATAACTATAGTGTGGAAATGTGAGCTTAGAGTCCTTAAAATGAGCAGAAAACACCAGGAAACAGATTACTTCTTAAAAAATCTATGAAATTGCAATAAACAAATTTATACCAAAGACACAATCACGTGTCTCATTCCAACTTCTCTCAAAAAACACAGTTTCCTCTTGATTTTTTACTTGCAGAAGAGGGAAGGAATATCCCATTTGCTCTCACTGGGTCTGTGTTTTCTTTCAATTCCACTGAATAACAGTTGCATAACAAGAAGAAAGGAGTCAAAGGTTCAAAATCCAGATTCTTGAGTTCCATCTGACCATTCCCTGCACATCACATGAGCTAAAGATCTCCATTAGAGCAAGATTTGAAAAAAAAAACCCAATCAGTTTTGACTCCCATCTGCCCTAATTCAAGAGTGGCAGCAACAAAGTGGGACTTTGGAAATCCCATATTCAATATCTTCACTATCATGCTTTGCCATCTTATGGAGGAGTTGGGAACACTTAATTAAAGCTGATACACCTCCGAGGTCCCAGTTGTGAGAGGCAGTAGATGGAGGCAAACGTTTGTTAATTAAAGACCTTCTACTCAGATAACTTTCAAAAATTTGTCCTCCAAAGAGGACAACGAAGTTGCAAAAAAAGTATTTTTTTATAACAAATTTTATCAGTTAACTGCTATAAAATTCTTTACCTCTGTTGGCTTTTTCTATTTTATTTTTTTTTTCTGAAATATAATTATTAGATTCTTATATCCACACAGATAAACACTTCATAAAGGCTACAGACAAGGGGGAAAAAAAAAAAAGACAGAATTTAGAAGGGTAAAATTTTGCATGCAGTGGAGAAAGCAAAAGCACCTCCCACGGGGAGTGAGAAGCAGAGGCTGGCAAAAAGGCCACACGATGCTGGGACCACTCCAGCTTTACACAGCTCCTGGGTTTCCAACAGGCTGCAGGAATCCAGCAAAACCCACGTCCACAAGCCCTCCACAGACACAAAACGTTTCCATCCAGCTGCAGCACTCAGATTCCACGCTGGACTAGTGTGTCTATGTCCCAAACCAAGAATTACTGAAGCAAGCCCTACATACCTGAGCAGAAAACAGATTTTAAGTGCTAACAACTTCATCCACTGAAATTACAGGCGATGCTTAGCATATCATCATCTTCCCTCTGCTGCTGTTCTCGTGAGCACAGAGCTATGCATTGAAACCCACCCTGCAGCATCCGAGCACTCAAACCCTGCTGAAGAATCAGGTAGGAGTGAGCAGGCACAGGACAGTTTGTTAGCATTTCTGTCTCCCTTGAAGCATGAAAGCTGTTACATGGCTGTCAAAAAAGGGTCTATGGAGGCATCGATACCAAAAGCAAAGTTTCAGAGTCATACGTTGATCTGTAACAGCTCTATTTGATGTATCAAACTTCAAACACTTCAACATTTCTCATGTAGCTTATAGGTGTTTGTTTAATTTGCAAGATATGGTGACAAAGTTCTGGAGTGAAACCCAAGTTCTGAAGTTCCCAGCTCTGGGCAACAGCCTCTGGCATCGAGGGGAAAAATGGAAGAGGGGGGAAAAAAAAACCCAGAAGGGAAACCCCCAGCACAAGGAATCATCTCCAGCTCATGAGCTGGAAGGAAAGGACAACATGGATTACCAACCAGCATGCCTCCATCAGCACATCCCATTCTTCAGGAAGCCCTGTAGAATTCTGTGAGAGAGATTCAGGAGCTGCCCACACTAACAGGGGCACCACAAGTGTTTCTGCTTTTGGGCACCACAAGGACATCTGCAAAGGAGGACTTTGAATTCTTTGTAAACATCTATCCCCTTGTACGTCACCCCAAGAAATGGACCAGAACTGGGCTGTCTAACAGCATTTACCAGCAAGAATACCCCAGCTCCTACTCTGGTATTACAAAAGCAGTTAATTTGCAGTGTTAAATAAATCTGTGCTGGTGCAGAAGGGCTTGAAGACCACGTGCTGAAGCACTTTTATGGGCTTGAGTATCACAGGGATAAGTACTATAGAAAGTAAATAAATATTTAGAAAGAAACTAGATAAGCCAGCCAGACCTTAGATCTACTGCTGAAGCTGCAGAAAGCCTGTGGCTACTTTGCAATTCCTAAATCAGCAGGACAGGATCCAGGGCTTAAGTTGCATTCAGAGGCACGGGCACACACACTGACCCTGCCCTGCACTCCTTTCTGCTGGCCCTCAGCACCACGCAGGAGCAGCCAGCTCCTGCTGTGCACCACAGCTTTGGTCTTATTGCTTCCCAGTATCTAAATTCTTTTTGGAGGAGATGCAGAGTGCTGTGGAGAGGCAGCTGCTCCTGTGCAAAGGCAGCCCTTGCCCTGCTGGGGGCTGAAAATTCCCAAACACCAATCCCACGCTGCACCTTTTGATACACAAATGCATCAAAGCCTGAGCTACACCAAGGGCAATCCAAGGGATGGGGCTTTGTTGGGGGGTTTTGTGGTTGGTGGGTTTTGTTTGCCTTTTTTTTTCCCCCCAAAATTGTTTCTGCTTATCCTTTAGATGGCTTAAAAGCACACATGCAAAGTGCATTTAGGATCCGTATGCACACCCTGGAAGCCTTGTTAGCATCCTCCTCGAGTTGGTGAGAACAGAGCAAGTGTGATTTAAGCTGCAACTTCAATAAAAAGGGAAAAAAAAAAAGGAATGTTATTACAGATAGCGGGATAAAATCCTCTGCAAGGGCTTGACAGCTGAGAGGAATAATGTACCTTGGCTCAGAGTAATGGAAATAATTAAAGGGGGAAAACACTGGAAGGCAACGCTGCTGGGAGTGGAGGTGAGGGGATGCATCAGGAAGCTGCTGTGTAGGTCAAAACGCTCACCCAGGCCTAGCTCAGAGCTCATGGAGGAGACACAAGGAGCAAAGTGAAACATGTTCAATGTAATCTGAGATTTGTTAGCCCAGTGCAAAGGTCTGCAGTACATTAGGCACCATTACCAGAGCAGCAGGCTGACCACCGCAGCCGCACACGAGATGTGAGTGGTGGTGGAAGCAAGGGGTGCATCAGTCAGGAGAGCAGCTGTGGGGTCACAGGCAGGGACAAAGGAGCAACAGCCTCAGCTCGTGTCACCAGTCTGTGGGAAGAGACTCTGAGTGGCACTGGGAGTGCAGGAGAAGCCTCAGGGGGGTGGCACCCCCAGCCAGAGGGGCTCGGGGCACAGGGCACAGGGCACAGGGCCAGGCTGCTGCTGCCACTGTCCTGTGACAGAGGAGCCTTCTCTACACTGGTAGTTCCCAAGCCAGTGAAGCTCAGAAACTCCAGGAAAAGATTCAACTGCTGTGTATGATAAGTGGAAAAGTGCAGAGGAAAGAAAAGGTTGTGAGGAAAAACATTTTTTTCTGAATTCTGGTGGAAATTTACAGTCCATTAAAGTCTGTGGCGTGCAACAGAAAATGTGTCTCCTCTCCTTCAGAGTGGGAACTCAATGGGATTTAATAAAATTCACTCTCCTGGGCAAAGGAATCTTAAATAGCTGGGGTTACAAACACACTGCAACAGGTCCAGCCAGCAACGTGCACAGGCTCCAACCAAGCCGAGCTGCAGGAAACAACTGTCATGGGTTTCACTGAATATTCAACAGCTTCATTTAGAAAGCAGAGCTATTTTACCTCTTAGATGTGCATCAGGTGTCACGACACAACCACACATCAATCTATTCAGCTCCAACCTGAACCAGAGCCTCTCGTACAAACACGCGACGCAATTAGAAGGAAACGGTCACCTCAATATTGGCACACTAATGAGAACTGCCTTTATGAAATGACTATATTCATTTAATTAAAAAGCCTATTATGGATCCCATTCAAAATGCTGTTCGTTGAACTCTCGCATATAAATCTAATCTGCTTTTGTAGAATGTTAGGAGTGTTACATTTATTTATACAAACAGGTTCTGAAGAACCAAGTCTTAGGAAAATACAGTCGGACCTTCAGCAAAGAGCTTTGGAAGAGCTTGCTGTGAAGATAAACACTAAAAATGATTGTCTAAAATCCTCGTGCCTCGGGTTCCTGATGCAGCAGGTCCCCAGCAGCTCCTTTCCCTGCTCCCTGCCCGTGGAGCTGTTGCTGAATCACCACAAACTTCACTCAGGCTGTTTGTGAAGCAGCTCTGCCATCCTGCAGTGGAGCTAAGAGGGCTCAGCTGCCGAGCACCACAGCAGTCCCCTGGTGCAAACCACCCCTGACCCTTGGGAAATTCAGATGGGCAAAGACACGTCCACCACACCCAGTTATTCACATACAAAACAGAACTGGAAAATGCAGCAGGACAGAGGTCAGGATGGATTCAACAGGAAATTACTTTGGTTTTTTTTTTCCAACAGCTGGTTTTGGTCTTCACTGAAAAAATAATAGGAGGAGAAGCTGAAAGATGGTAAAGAATATGAACCATCGGTCTGTGAAAATTTTTGGGGCTGGACTCTAATTCTTTTTACAGTAAATTAAAAAGCTAACATCAGCCAGATCTGCAGCTTATGCTTGGAAAAGGTACTGCAGGGGTAAGCAGCTGTTTGGGTTTTATCTCCCTTATCTCAGAGACATAAGTAGCAGGGAATAAGACCCCTTCAAAAGGCAGAATTGCTGCTCTAACAGAGGAGTGAGCTACAGCAAGGGAGCCCAGCACAGGGCCACCTGCAAGGGACCTGCCCCTGCTAAGGAGATGGACACCTCCAGCTCAGCACCTCAGGAGCTGAGCTAGCTTCAGGGAACACACTGCAGCGTGGAGGCTCACCTGGAGTCTCAGAAGCTACAGCAGAAGGCCTTGCACTGAGCTGCTCTGCTTGGTACCAGCACCCCCCTGTGCACTGAGTGATGAAGATCCTCATTTCCTTCATCCTCCAGGTCCCGTCACCACCAGTTGAGCAGGAAAGGCAAAGCCCAGCGAGGGAATAAAATCTGACAAGCACATCCAATCTATTTAGCTTTTCAAGGCTCTGGGATCAAATATTGCCTATGCAATGTGCATCTAATTATGCCAGGACTCTAGTGTTGGATAATATCCCCAAGTTCGACAGGAACATAGAGAAGTTATGGCCTCCATGTTAAAGAGGCACTCAATTCCAGGGCTGAACTGTGGTTTCAAACCTTCAACTTAGGTCCAGACACCACAACACTTGAATTATTTATGTGATTGCTGATGTTAAGACCCAGCATTTAAAACAAATGCCTTATGCCCTGGTCTTTGGCACACACATTTACTGCTAATGAAGGCATGTAATGCCAATGACCTCCATTCCAGATTTCAGCTACACTTAAAATTTAGTGCACTGGAGACTGAAAATCATGGGCTGCCTGTATTTACATCCCGTGCAAGCCTCTTGAAATTAATAGAGCTTTGTAGCATACAGAGCAGGCAATTTGGCCCGGAGTATGCAGAAGGCACACTTTCAGCTTTTAGTGCAGATTATGGCACATTCTGTTGGGCTGTCAAGCATCTCTGCTAAAAGCAGGCTGAAAGAGTGACAAGCCAGCAGTGCTGCCCTTTAGCACTTCACATTTTGCAGCATTATTAGTTTCCGCAGCCCCTTAGAAAACAGGATTTTAGGAGAGCCTCATTAGTCATAATGTCTATTTCTTGTCAAGGCAATTATGTTCTACCAGATGTTGCTACGTGTTTGGGATACTCTTCTCTAACCTACAAGCCTGTGTTCTTGGCCACCACCACGGCAGCTCAGGATCTTCTTGTGTCTCACATGGGTATCGATGAGGCTAATGTGAGGTCTCATGGATCCCTTTGGGCATCGCTACTGAACAACTCTGGCATTTTTCTGGAAGTGAAAAAGGCACAGAGAATACACAATAGTGATATATAGGGTCATTTTGAATGGAAGCTTTTGCCAGAGAGAGAACCATCTGACCATCAGTAGCAACTGCTGCCACAGTCTAGACAAGTTCAGTTTCTTCTGGAAGCTCATTTTCTGAACTCTTGAATATTTTGTTCTCTTTCAGATGTTAAAAGTGAAAACCTAGAAACAACAACAGCTGTTTTCTTAAAGAAATCAAGGGCTTCATTATAAACTCATGCACCTTCCACATCACCAGCTTTACACACTCAACCACTCTGCCCCATGTCTGTGGTGCCAGCTCAGTCCGGACTGTTGTGCTCAGTCAGAATCCAGCCACATGTCAGAGACTTTCCACCCTGGAACCTTCACAAAACTCTGCACCAACAACTGTGTGGCACCCACAGGCATCTTTCTGTAAGTTAACAAAATAGACAGGAGAAGTAGGGGAAAAAAAAGACCTATTTATGGCTAAACAATCAGGTTCTTACTGGCAGGTAGATCTCAACAGACCTCCCCCCATTCCCTCCTTAGGTGTGGGGAACTGGGAGAAAGTCACACTGGGCAACAACTTTGAATTATGAAAGGAATTTTTTTTTTGCACTTCAGCTTATCATTAAGACTGCACAATTCCTGTAGCCCCAGGAGCTCCATTTTCACAGCTTCTGTTATTCTGCAGTGAACGCTTGGAGAAGACAAAGCTTTAAATTTTGTCTCATCCCCTAATGCCTTCCCGAGGACCCCGGGTGCTGGGACTGCCTTTCTGCACTTAGCAATCTTTCTTTGCAGACCCCTTTGCAGGAGGATAAAAACCAAGGGAGTTTAAAATTTTACAACTTTTACCACGTGTTTTAAGGGAGCTTCAGAGGCAAAGAACTGTTGAATTCACAGCCCCACTGATGAGCTAGCATAATCTGATTCCAAAACCAACCTTCACTCAAGGAGTTATCAACAGTGAGTGGCCTCTGCTCCACTCTGCATGGCTTGGACTTCACATCCTTCTGAAAGAGGTAAAGACTGAATTATTTAAACACTGCTACATGATTTGCATAATGCCTATTTGCCTAGAAACCACAATCCACCTGCAAAGAGTTGACAAATAAACAGAAATCAAAGATAACACTGACCGTGACGTTGGGTTTTTCTCTCAGCTCATAGAACAACAAGGTCCTGGTCACACACGGATGGGACACAAACATCTTTTGGGCTGTCTGGACACTACTAACACCACTGGTGCTCGCCTGCAAACATTTCCAAAGGAGCTCAAAGCCTCAAGTTTGATCCTGAATGACTTGCTCTGACTTATTGTTTTTGAGGAGGTTAAAAGCCTGGAATTTAAAAAGTCAATCAGGAGTTTCGGCAGGATGCTAATAAGTCAAAATTAAAGTGTGTCAATAGGTTTTGACAGAAAAGCTATTATCTGCATTATCTAAACCACATCATCTCATATGACTATTCCTTAGCATATCATTAAAATACATTGACATTTCCATTTCAACCACGTTGGATATTGCTGTGACTATCCTTTAAACTACTACTCGTCTTAATCAGGGGTATGTATTAAAAAAGAAGGCAACGAGCTGCTGAAGAACCATATCTGTCATAACCAGTGTCTTCTGTCCAAGGATCACATGGTTCCCAGAAAATTCTGGGAAGAATTTGCTTATGTAGCAAAGGAATGTTGGAGATGGGAGGTGGCAGCAAAGGGATGTGGAGGAAGAAGAGACTTCCCAGCCAGAGTCCATTGCCTGGGACTGAGGGATGCCCACGACCTACCAGCAGTGCCACAGCTCCTCCACCATGAACACACATCCCTCAGCTGCTCCTCGAGGGAGGACCTCCCACCAGCTCACCCACGGACATTCCAGCACCAGGAATCAGGATCCTGCATGCTGAGGATGCATCCTGCTCCTGGATTAGGCTGCTCCTCCATCCCTGGAGAGAAAACTGTTGTGCCTGACCTCCAGCAGCCAAGGTCTGTGGCCCTGCCAGGGGAAAACACCAGCCTGGTGAGGTGCAGACTTCATCTGTGGCTGGTCAGTGTTGGTTATTCCTGCTCAGAAGAGCTGAACACCCGTGGCAATTATCCTGCAGGATCTGTCACCTTCATCAACCTGAGAACAGGACGATTTATTTTCAAAGGAACATTAATTTCAGACAAGCTAAAGTGAAACCTTTTAGCAGCTTAATGCAAAAGAGGGGGGGGGGGAATGTGCATGTCCACAAAACTCAAGCAATTAAGGATAAAAGGTAAAATCATAACTATCATGGGAATTATGGAGATGAAACTCATCCTGACTGTGAGACAACAATTAGTAAGACACAGAATGCAAACAGGGGGAAAAAAAATGTATCAGGGATTGTCTTATACATGGAATTAAACCCAGGTCCTGTAGATAACCACATGTACTCCTGCCAGTGTCCAGTTTCTGAACATATAAACACAGATTTACACATGTAGATCTCAATTTAAAGTGGAGGTCAGAGATTTGCAGTGGCAAAGAGATGTCTATGAACATGTGCATGACAGCAGCAGCATCACAGCCAGGCTGGAGAATGGGCTGTGTGCATCTTAAGCCATCTTCTCTCTTGTGAATATGGCCTGGAAGATACAGAGTATCACACAGAATATTCTTCCAGAAAAGGTTTTCAGAGATATTAAGGGATTTTCTTGTCCGAGTCCCAGCAAAGTTAAATAGGAGACAGGGATTATTCCTTAGCACTGTCTTGGAAAATCTTAATCATAAATGTCTATTAACTATCTTATATCATGAATCCCTTAATCTGAATCTAGTTGACAAAGCAATCTATGGAAGAGGATTTCACTACAAAATGGCAGACTAACCTCTCTAAGGTGACATTATGTTTCCAGAAGCAAATATAATTTTAGAAGTTTATTCATTCTTGTTCCTACCTTTGCCACGATGCACAATTTGCAGTTACTGCCATGCTGACTGTTAGATCATGATAGCTCTGCTTTACTCAAGACATATCAACACTACCTTTTTGTCTGCAATACTGCAAACACACCGAGTAAATCCTTATCTCCTGTGCTCACCTAAGCAATCTGAAATCCTCAGAAGAAAAGAACATCACAGCCCCAACTGCCTGGGCCACCAAATTGGAATCTGTTGCCATAATTATACACAAATTACTTCCAAAAATTAGAAAGTATGAAAGGCTGACAGACAAATGCAAGGAGTGAGTCCTAATCCTAAATGCTGATACAGCTTCAGACACTGTAAATGAGTAAAGATTTCTACAGGAAGGGGACCATTAAATAACTAAGAGGGTAGGTGGAGGAGTTTTAAAGCTCTGAAGCTGCTTTGAAGCTACGTTGAACTCAATTACAAGTTTCACCAGCAAAAATGTCCACAACCTTTCTGAAAAGATAAAACCATTCCATTCTGACATTTGCAACACCAAATGTTTTCATCTCAGAAATATCAAAGTAGTTTGGGGGTTGCATCTTTTTGGTTTTGCCTTTTGGGTTCCTTTGGGCTGTCAAAAGTTTAAAAAAAACAGTGCTATACAATCAATCAGAAAATCCATGGAGCAAACTAGGACTTAATCACTGCAATGCTCACAAAGCTCCTTCTCTACCTGCTAATCAGCTCAGCAGCAAGAATGGGCCAATCAATGCATTTTTTTGTCAGTTTATTTCTAACTATTCTTTTAAATATTGTTTAGACTCCCCAGTAGCTTTTCATCCAACTACTGGTTTCAGGAAGTTTGCACAATTTGGGGTTTCAGTCCACAACCTCTTTTCTAACTTTATTTTTGTGCTTCCCAAAGACACCTTCTTCTTGTCATGTATGAAGAGACTAAGTGAGAGTTTCTTCCCTCAGTGAGGCCATTGGCAAGCTGATTTCTGTTCCAGCCCATGCCTAGGCAGAGATTTTGGCTTCTGCATTATGCAAGACCTGCACTTGTTGGTCCTTGGTTGTTGGTGCCAAGTGACCTTGTCTATGCTGACTTGGAAAAGACAACCACCAGCTACTGATATGAGCCAGGCCACGCTTTGCTCCTTCTGAGATAAAGGAGAAGTGAACTTCCTGCTGGAGGGATGAAATATTTATCCTGTGGGTGAGATGCTCTGCAGCCAGCACATGCTGAGCTCCGTGAGGACCTGGAGGTGCTAGTTTGTCTTCAGGGGACAGGCAGACAAATTTAGAGCCACCTCTCAGCATCCCTTGAAGCCCAGAGCTAGCAGAGAGGTTATTTCAGGCATTCCCCAAGAACAGATCTGCTCTCTGCTCTCTCCCTGACATATAAAGGGCTAAAAGAACAATATAATTATGCTTATGAATCAGCAACACTTAGTTCTTGAAAATATGATAGACTAATGAGAGCAGCTCCTTTCTGTGTGATTTCTACACTTAATGCAGATTTAGAGTTCAGCTTGAGAGAGTAGAATTGATGTTAAAGATTGCTGCTTTGCCCTTCCTCTCTGCAGCCACTAGAGTATCCACCAGATAATACAAACAGCTTTCACTTAACAGGCAAGAGGCAGAGAAACAACAAGGTCTGATGTTATATTAATATATTGGAAGGCAGGCTGTTATTTTGCTCAAATATGCTTTTGGAAAATTGTTATCAGGCTCTAAGGATATGGCTCAAAATTTGTCATTCCTGTGCTTGATTGAGGTTACTCCTCCCCAGCCTCCCCCTGAGCTGGGGCTTAATGCCTGAAGTAACTGTTGCATCCACTTAATCTGGTGACGTGTTTATGATAAACAGAAACTAATCCACCAAAAGTAAAATCAGAAGCCAATGAAGAGTTAAATCAAACATCCCCAGCTCCTAGGAAAAATAGGCACCGTTTTTTTCTCAGCTTTCCCAAAAATAAAGCACAAAGCAAGACTGAAAATGTACCAAGTCTGGGCCTACATGAACTACAAACTGTCTTCAAGAAGATCCATACAAGGTCTAAGTGTACAGCCTGGTGACAAATCCATCCCTGACCATACAAAGGGGTTGTTCAAACCCAACATTTTGTGATACTCCAGAACATAAATGTTTCTCTAACAACACATCAGCAGACTATACCCTCAACCCATGATCCTGAGGATAAACATCTCTTTATCAGCCTTTTTCTTCTGGCTCATTAACTTTTTTAAAAGGGGGGGAGACAAATGGAGAAAACACTCAAGACACATCAGTGGGGTCTGATGTGCATCACAGCAAACAATGGCTCCTTCTGTTCAGTGTCTCTGGTTTGTCCTTCACACCCCAGGCTCTGCCTTATTCCCATCTTATAGTAGGGTTTTAGACTCATAAAACAAGATACAAGCAATAAACTGTGATTCCACTAAGCCAGATTCCTTTTTAAAAGAATCATCTCACCAAGGGAATTTGGTGTCGGAACAAAGGGCTAACAGTATTAAAAATGGGGTATGAGAAAAGGGAAAAAACCTCACGTTTGCCAAAGTGAGAACAATGCAGCCCTGACTTGTGTGCACCCAGGCCAGATCCTTCAGGCTGCCTTTCAAACACTTGTCTTGCTTCTCCTCAGATAATCCCAGGATGAAACACTTCAGAAATATTTTTCAGAAGATTTCAAATATTTAAATCCACTTCCCTTAACTAACCAGTATTCTACCCATTCACTTCCATAGGAATGAAGCTCAGCAGACAGCAGAGTTTCTGGAAATTTCAGCCTGGAGGGCCAGAACTTCAGCAGAAGTTGGCAGGACTGGGTGGAAATGTCAGAGTGGCTCAGCACACGCCCTACAACTGCTCAAGGATTCAGCCTCCTGGGAGAGCACGGGGCTGATGCTGGGGAGCTGTTAGTGCCTCTTGTCATAGAGTCACAGAACGGTGGGGTTGGAGGGATCATCTCCTCCACCCCCGTGCTCCAGCAGGTCACCCAGAATCACATCCAGGCAGGTTTGGAATCTCTCCAGAGCAGGAGACTCCAAAACCTCTCTGGGCAGCTGCTCCAGGCTCAGCTACCCTCACAGGAGAGAAATTTCTCCTTATATGTTTCCTTATATTATTGAGTAACCCAAATGAGCAAAAACACTTGTTCACGTGCACTTCAGAGCAGCAGTAGAAAATGTGATGCTTATACAAACAACAGAAATAATGTGCTTGGTCTTCTCAAACTGTATCACCCTAGACCTCAAAGCCTGTTAGTGGCATTACCCAACCAAGCCTCCCCACCAAGGATCTTCACCCGTGTATCTGGGATCCCTAAAACTGAGGCCAGCACAAAGAGTGCAGAGCTGCTGAGCAGCTGGAAAGAGAAAACCAAAGAAGTCAGTCAGCTTTGTGTGTCCTGGCTGCTCCCTGCAAAACAGTCCAATCTCTGAGGTTCCAACCACGAAACCCTTTCCTCTGTTCCCAAAATCTATCTTGGAGAGATGTATCTTCTGAGTGGACAGTCCAAGACACATTAATGGACAACCAGTGAGACTTTCTTGTGCTGCATGTATACAGAGGCTCAAATGTGATCTGAACGACTCCCTGGTGTTTGAATTTATACACAACTTGGGGACACTGGATATTGTGTGTTGCTGCACAGAGCTAAAACATTGCAATCTCTGTTTATAAATCTTTGAGAAAAATGCATTTCCCTGGGCTGCAGCTATGGCAACCAGCAGCCCAATATTGAGCTGGGCTGCATAGTCGAATATACAACGGATTTTTTTTTGTTAACTTCTGAAATAATTTATTGGGAAATCTGGGGCAATTAGACTGCTGTCCATGTACTTATTCAATATGGATGGGTTTCATATTCTGCAATGTTGTCTAGTGAAAAACAAAGATTTCCCCCCCCCCCCCTTTGTTTCTCAGAGCTGTTTTATCTAAAAATAAAACAAAGGAATA
This sequence comes from Merops nubicus, assembly GCF_000691845.1. Taxonomy (NCBI): domain Eukaryota; kingdom Metazoa; phylum Chordata; class Aves; order Coraciiformes; family Meropidae; genus Merops; species Merops nubicus. The sequence continues at coordinate 71,917 of NW_008616947.1, read as the reverse complement.
AAGCCCCAGTTGATAGAAGCTAAACGTCAAATTCAGAACTTCAGTGAAAATCAGTGATTTCTCAATTGACCCTAAAGGTTCCAGCTCTTCCAGAAATGAGAAACCTAATTTCATCATCACTCTGAACTTTGGGGATATCAATGACCATTATGTTGTTTTGACTTTGGGACACCTTTGTGACATGGATGCAGCTCTTCCTAAATGACAGCAAAGATGGGGATAAAGATTTAGGCCTTAAGCCTGTGTCACACACACAGCTCTGAAATGTGTCTGCTTCTCTTGCTAAGTATTTGAAATATTCACCTGCTGGCACCAATATGTTTCAATTAACAGTGTCCTTGACATCACCCACTTACACATTCTTAGGACGTTGTCATCTGAATTTATCATCACTTTACAGGGGACAACAGTCATTCTTGTGCTGCTTCTGAGAGACAACTTAAAGCAACCTCCACAAATTACTAATATGTAGTTATTTGACCAAGGGAGTGACATTCTGTGTCCATAGATACAGCTGTCATGGCTAAATTCAGTCAACAAATCAATATATGCCTCTGTAGCTCCATTTCCCCTTCTGTCAAATGAGGAGAACAGTCCTGGTCTCCTTGGTAAGATACCTTGAGCACCATCAGAGAGGTCAGGTATTATTGGCAATACCCCGTTTGAACATGAAACCCAGGAGTGTGTCTCCTGCAGTCCCAGGCAGTCATAAAGTAATTGAGAAACTGTCCGCATACAAATTACCAAATAATGGACTCCAAACGCTTGTGTTTTCCTTTATTTACTCCTAACACTGCTGCAAAAAGTGCATCCTTCCTTAACTGGGTCTGATGTCGAGCACTCACCTTCCCCTTTCCCCTGTGTTTACTCAGAATGTTATTTTCTCAGCTGCTGAGAACATCATTACCAAAGAAACAGCCAGGCTAAATTATTAAGAAAACGGAACAATTGATGTTTCTATAATACACAGTATTCCCCATCTGAGCCTTGAAATCAATTATGGAAAACATGAGGCCCCTCTGTCTTCCTTTGGACCAATTTCAAGACCCAGCGTTTTATCATAATTTGTTCCAACATTATAATTGTCCATTGACTTTGATTAAGCTCTTTGTAGACTAAGCTCTTGAGCGTGAAGACACTTTCCTCCCTCTGAATGCATAAAGCATCTTCCTCTGGAGGGGTCCCACCCCCTTCCCCACACTCTCTTGCACCTGAATTGGTTATTTGCAAACTATCTTCTGCAAACTTCCCTCCTGTAAACACCCTTTTCCCTTTTATTCTCACTCTTTATAAAAGAGGTAGGTACTATTCTTCCTTAGGTTTCTCTTCCTGGCTACAAAGTCCTCAGAGCTGGAAGCACATCAAAACAAGGAGATGATCAGCTGCTGGACACCTGCTTTTTGAGTTTTGGGCAGGATTCCATACCTCTTGAACCTAATTACTATAATTATTGAAATTCCTTCTGCAAAGTTATGACTTCTCTGAAATTCTGGGGTGTCCAGCTTTGATGCAAATTCAACATCCTAAATGCAAAGCACCCACAGTGCCAACTCAACACTAAGAGCTCCAAGCTCTCATTCCACCTGGATGTCAAGAGAAAAGCAGTTTGAGCTGAAAACAGAGTTCCATAACTCTTGAGAACACCTTTGAAAATTCTGTTCTGTCTTGGTTTCTGTGAGACACTAGGTAAAATTTACAGTCTTATTTCACAGAGACATTATGTTTTAAAAAGAACTGACAAAAATAAAAGTACAGTAGCATTCCTGAATGTTGCTGAATGTCCACGATGTCAATGTTCCCATGACAAGATGGAGAAAGAAGCAACCAATGGGGATCAGGGAAGAAAAAATCCTCTGCTTAACTGCTCCTAGCTGTAACCCTAATGCAAGCAGATCACCTCTGTCCATCTCCACTGACTCTATCTAACCTTCAGTTCCATTTCTCTAGCTGAAAACCTGTAGGTTACAGCAATCAAAGGTGAAAGTCATGCCCTTTTTAAATACAGAAAACAACACAGATAAACTTTCTGGACCTTGACAGGCAGGACCCTCAGGGTTTGCTGGTCCAGTATGGCCACTTGCCCTGCAAAATGACCTCACTGAACACAAAGAATCAAAAAAGGTGCCCTTTTCCAGCTTCTGCTTGGCCTTACTGCCTCATTGGCAAGGTATTTAAGCATATACCTTACTCTAAGCAAAGCCTTTGGGGACTATTTGTGCATGCTAAGGAACTTCCTTGGTGACCATCACTCTTCCCGCAGTGTAATTCTCCATTCCAAACAAATTAAGTCTATAAAGCTTCAGTTGGACGGGTGAATTTCACCACAGAGTGGGAAAGGAACAAAAGAGAAAAGGAAAGGGAACGTTAAGAGGATTTGTCAGGTCTCCTGGACTCCTGGGAAAGGTTTAGATTAGAGCCCAGAAGTGGCCTCGCGTGGTGCTGACAGAAAACTGCTTGAGTTTGGCATGAAAATTCTTCAGCCTCCCTCAAAGCTGGCTGCTCCTGTGGATGAATTCTAGACTCTTGGGTCAGGGCTGGTTCAAAATCATCATCACTCAAGCAGAAAGTCCATTACCCATTCAGACATTTAGCCTGCTCTTTCCTCTTCTCTTTCCCCCTTCTTAATACTGCGCATCAGATGACTGTATTGACTCATCCTCTTACAAAAATAAACATTCTTGGATGATGAGAGCAGATCTGAAATCGATGTCTTTCTTGACTCACTGCTGCAAATATCCAGATCTTGGGGCTCATGTGGGGTCCTTACTAAATGGAAAGGCAAAACACTTATTAGAGACAAACTGCCTCCATAAGTAAGAGAGATCCCCGAGATCCTGCAAGGTCCAGCAGAGGGACCTTTCTGTGCAAATGCCAGTGAAAGCACTGAGCAAGGAAGGTTCCTATTAGGCTATTTCCTCAGTAATCTGTGATAGCTTTCTGAAAAAGCCAACAGGATGTGAAATGGCATGAGGAGGACCAGGGAATGGGCTTTAGCTGAGGAGGAACGTACACCTGAGTTCCTCCTCTCTTTGCAGACCCACATGACATAGGCCAAGAGTAGATAAGAACAACTCCAGCAACTGGAGTTACATTAATTATGGTAATTTGGTTCAAAAGATGTGAAATCCTGCCAGAAACTCAAAAAGAAAAGGTCCAGCAGTTGATCATCTCCCTGTTTTGATGTGCTTCCAATTCTCAGAAGCCTTTGTAGAGTGTTCCACCAAATCAAGCTGCTTAAACTTGGCTCTCTTGGCTTAGAGAGCAGACATCTGTAAAACATGAAGTTACACATCCTCTCCCTTCTTCATTGCCCTCTACCCTGTGCCCGAGTGGTTAGCTCCAACATGAGGGATCAGCAGGATCCTGGAATAGGCAGGAAAAGCCTGGACCAAATGGAGAATGATGTGGCTGCAACATCCCATTTCACAGTGCAGTTTGCAGAGGGCTGTGGAAAACCAGCAAAGTACTGCAAGGCAGGCAAAAATCCCTGCCAGGCTTGAGAAAATGTCCTTCAGAGAGACACCTTAAGACCTCAATCTATTTATCCCATTAAAAAGGAATGGTGACTAGCTTACCATGTACCCACGCCTCTGAGAAAGCAAACAGAAAGTACCAAAGAGCCTTTGTAGGAAGAGAGCAAAAGAAACAGTAGCTAGATGTGAAATGCCAGACTCCTACCAAGTAGAAGTCAGGATTTATTCAGTTATCTACACAGGGAAGGTGGTGAACCACTGGAACAAGCAGCCAAGGTAAGAAGAGGAGGCATCTCTCCAACCAAGACTGAAGGACTGCCTCGGACATGACCCCACCCCAGCTCCTGGGCTCAGCAGCCCCGGGTGTATGCGTTCAGGAAGCAGGACTAGATGTTCTCATGGTCCCTTCTGGCCTTGGAAGGTTTGGAGTGCACAGTGTGAATCATTTCAACAATAGCTCGTGCATTTTAACAGCCAGTTACAGCAGCAGTTTTGCTGCCCCAAGCTCTGAGTATGGGCTTTGTACAGGAAAAAAAAAAGCTCAGTTAGGAGAGAATTGATGAAGTATATCTATAAATCACTGAGGATGTTTCCATGTTGTGGTAAGAGCTACTGCTAGCTATGAAAATGATGGTTGCCCTCAGTAGTTCTCAGAGTATCTGGACTCTGCAATACATTTGGTAGTGGATGTTTTAAAGTGGCAGTCCAAGGAAATTTTAGATGACCAGGATCTAATTGCTTCTTATATAGACATACATGAATATATAGAATATTTATATGTTTAGGATGCATTTGTCTTCCCCACACATGCAAGAACTGCATTCTCTCCTTTGATCCTGACTGAACAATACCTTGGATTTGGTTACTTGTAAAGCTGAGCCTGAACTGAGCTGAGTTCATGAGAAGACAAAATAATGTCTTTGAGAAAGTAAGAAGTGGATGCAGAATATCTTCCACACCTTAAAGGTGTCAAAGGGCATCTGCCCACTCCTGCATGGTGAAACAGCAGCTGTTTAAAAGCATCAGTCAGCTTCCAAAGTCAGTCACATCAGATGAATGAAAATGGGGAAACACAGGTCTGAGCTGAGGGTCATGCTACTAAATGAGAATTTTAAGCCCTTATATTACAAAAAAAACAATTCTAGACCATGTGGCTAAGCAAAAAGGGATACTCAAAAAGCTTATTACCTTCCAAATACTGCACTTTTCATGCCTGTCTCGTGAGCCTTTCCTTCAGTCACCTGATTTTTCTCCACTTGGACTTGTCTCATACAGCATCTTGCACAAGGGGCAGCAGCACACACAGCAGCTCCCAGTGACGTGCTCACACAGGACCCAATTCCTGCTCATTTCAGTGGGAATTGGAAGGCATTCAGTACCCTCTGAAAAGAACTCGGATCTCTTTAGGGGGGTCTAATGAGCTGTGCATAATTTACAACATAGGATGTTACCACCACAGCAGCTTTTCAGCAGGTACCACTGCAGCTATGCTGGAGGATGGAAACAGTTCAAGCTTGCTGTCTCTATATATCTCTATTTACTTCTATTGAAGACACATGCTGGAAAAGAAGGAAAAAAAAATCCTTTCTTGACCTTTTTCTGCTGGAGATTGTATACGTTACAAAACTGAATCTAACCTGCTTAGAAGGCAGCCAGGTAGGAACCAAAACTGGAAGAATTAGACTGTTAATAGCTGCAAAAAAACCACCTCCAATTCTAACCAGTGCAGACCAGTGCTGCTCCAGAGCAAAGGGAAGCTGACAATGCCTTGCCAAGCAGGGTGAGGCTATCAGAACCCAGCAGATGATTAGTTTTAAAACTTTTAATGGATCTCTGGCCACTGCAGTCTGATGGAGTGAGCACTGCTGATCCCCCAGGGAAATGTGAAACTATTTTATATCTCGTTTGCAGGAGCGAACACCCAGGAGGTTCTTTCTTTTGACAGAATACAGAAGACCCACCTGAATGCATTGCATTAGCTTTCTGTGCTGCTCCATACAGCAGATGCTAGTATTTTTTTCATCCTGGACTGGCCTCATTAAGCTGCCTAGCACAGGAGGGAAAAGTAAACCTAACAGAAATTTTTGGTTCTGTTTTGTATACAAAACACATTGGCTGTGTAGGGGGGAAGCATTACCAAATGGCAGCAAATAATAAGCTGGGTTTAAGATAAAGGGCAAAGCAGGAGAGCTAAAAATGAGCTTACCTAGGAATGCATTGGGAGTGGAAGAAAGAGTGGTCTTAGTGATGACAGAGTAAAAAAGCCCATTTTGTCCCTCTCCAGGAAAGGGTTAATGCCTGTCTCTGGCATACAGGGGGGGTGTGGTTTGCAGGTGAGCCAGCTGAGAGAACAGCAGCTTATTGTTTGTTCTGCTGGATAGTGACACTTCCTCAGCTCAAGTGCCAGATGCCTGGCCCACAATATCCTACCTCCAGGCAGAGCCTCCAGCTGGAGGAATAAACCATGCAGAAGAGAAGACACCAGGGCAGAGGAACTAGAGAGGCTGCAGAGCAGAGACAGACTACAGGCACTCAATCAAGCTGGACATGGCTGGAACATTGTCCTTTGTTATTCAGTTGCTTGTTCTCAAGTCAGACTTACAGATGGCCCTCGTGTCCTCAGGACTCTTGCAGGCTCTCAAAGAGTTACTCTGGGACCTACATGGGAGGTAACTGAAAAAGTGGCTCAGGTCCCTGAATTGGTGACTTTTCTGCTGAAGCTGACAGCATAGAATCATAGAATCCTTTAGGTTGGAAGAGACCTTTAAGATCATCAAGTCCAACCATTAAGCCAACACTACTAAGTCCTCTGCTAAAACAGGTCAGAATCTGTTAGGGCTGGAAGGGACCACAAGGGTCACCCAGTTCCACCCCCTCTGCCATGAGCAGGGACACCTCCCCCTAGATCAGGCTGCCCAGAGCCTCCTCCAGCCTGGCCTTAAAGCCCCCCAGGGATGGGGCCTCACCCCCCTCCCTGGGCAATCCATTCCAGGGTCTCACCACTCTCATGGGGAAGAGCTTCTTCCTCACAGCCAGCCTGAATCTGCCCGCTGCCAGCTTTGCCCCATTCCCCCTAGTCCTGTAACTCCCCGAGAGCCTAAAAAGTCCCTCCCCAGCTTTCTTGTAGGCCCCCCTAAGATTCTGGAAGGCATCTGCATCTTCATCTTCACTCCCTGCCCACCAGAGCCCAGGCTGGCTCTGAACCCTGCACGGAGGCTGTGGCTGACACTAGGACAAGGCTCCTCCTTGGTGCAGCCTCTGCAAACCCTTCACAGACCTTCACTGTGGGCACTGAACTGTTCATTCTGCTCCTTAGCCAAGCTCTGCTGCCTCTCTTGTTGCCTCCTCATGGGTTTCATCTGCTACCCAGCGAGCAGCCGGCTCCTTCTCCAGGGAGGGGGCTGGGAGGTTGGTGCAGAGCAAGGGCAATGCCAGCCACGCTGGCACCCAGGTTCCTTTCTGGGGTCAGAATGAAAATTTTATATTTCCCTTAACCCAAAATGAACCTCATTTGCATGAGCTTCTCAAAGCAATCCCAGAGATTTCATAACAACACGTTCCCATGAAGAAAGAGTCTTGGCTGTGCTGGATCTTTAGAGCACTGCACATCAATATTTTAGCAAACAAGATTAAAATTCCAGAATGTGCCTTCGCAGCCCAAAGGTATCATCTTCACCTAAATAACAGAAATTATAAAAACATTCCAGGATGTAAAAGTTTCATTAGTTTGCAAAGAGAGTGTCGAGTCACAATCATCCCAAGGAAAACCTCATGCAAAAATTACCAGCCCCCCTTTTTTATTAATATTACTTGATAAAATGGGAGCGGGATCATGTTAAAACTATTACATTAATATTCCTCAGAGAGTTGTTCTATAATTTTAGCTTCTCTTTCTCACTCTCACTCATTTTGCCCTGTGAGTCAACATAGGAGGATGGCTGGCAATCAGCTCCTGCAATTATCTTTCTCCCTAGATTTGAATTGTTAACCGTAGCTTCCACTAATAGAACTGCAAATGAATAGTATCCTTTTCACTTGTATTTACTGGCTGCACATTATGCTCAATGACTCCTGTGCTCAAGGCGTGCTGCTAAACAGAGGGCAAAAAGGACAAGTTTCACTTCTATTAGTTTCCCTAATGGCTGCAGCAGAAATCAAGACAGGAGCAAAGACCAAAGGGCCAGCCCAGCACATCCAAGGTGACCAGATGGCTCAGAAAGGCTGTAAGTGGATGACAGAGATGTCCCTGTGTGGGGAATTCTTGCACACACAGAGGCTGACATTCCCTTCTCCCAGGGGCTGTGTAAGCAGGGAGCTCCTGGTGAGTCTCTGGCTCCTCTCAGCCAGATCCAGCAGAGACTCCTCACTTCCCATTGAGTTCTTTTGTAGGTTACAAGCATAAAAAGTGGTGAATGTGGGTCCTTTGTGCTGAAGTCCTTTTGGAAACTGGAATTTATACTCCAAGTTCCATTTGGAGACTTTTCACTTGATGAAATTTCTCCATGAACATACATGGTAGCTCCCTCCTGGGGGTGGGATTCCATGAAGTGATCTCATAATCTCACTAATCTGCTTAAATTGTCACTTCAGAAGCATGAAAGTGTGGGAAGATGATCATTGATCTGCTTGAGGGTCAGGAGGCTCTGCAGAGGGATATGGACAGGTTGGATCAATGGGCCAAGGTTATCTGTAGGAGGTTTAACAAGGACAAGGGCCAGGTCCTGCAGTTGGGTCACAACAACCCCAGGCAAGGCTCCAGGCTAGGGGCAGAGGGGCTGGAACCTGCCTGGCAGAAAAAGTCCTGGTGGTGCTGGTGGCCAACTGGCTGGAGATGAGCCAGTGTGTGCCCAGGTGGCCAAGAAGGCCACCAGCATCCTGGCCTGGATCAGAAATAGAGTGTGCAGCTGGAGCAGGGAAGGGATTGTGCCCCTGAACTCAGCACTGGGGAGGCCACAGCTTGAGGACTGGGGTCAGTTTGGGGCACCACTGGAGAAGAAAGGCCTTGAGGGGCTGGAGTGGGTGAAGAGAAGGGCAACGAAGATGGGGAGGGGTCTGGGGAACATGGCTTGTGAGGAGCAGCTGAGGGACCTGGGGTTGGTTAGTCTGGAGAAGAGGAGGCTGAGGGGAGAGGTTATCACTCTCTAGAACTCCCTGACAGGAGGCTGGAGTGAGGTGGAAGTTGGTCTCTCCTTCCAAGTAACCAGCAACAGGATGAGAGGCAATGGGCTGAAGTTGTGCCAGGGGAGGTTTCAAATGGACATTAGGAAGAATTTCTCTCCTGGCAGCGTGGTGAGGCCTTGGCCCAGGCTGCCCAGGGAGGTGCTGGAGTCCCCAGCCCTGGAGGGGTCCAAAAACCAGCTAGATGTGGCACCTGGGGACATGGATTAGTGGTCAGGGTAGGTTGATGGTTGGACTTGATGATCTGGGAAGTCTTTTCCAACCTTAATGATTCTAGGAAAAGGACTAAGAAAAAGCATCTCCATCGTCTTTCTGGGACAAGTCCAGTGACAGCACAAAGACCATTCCTCCTATACAACAGAACCCATTGAATCATAGAGGTAAATTCCTGTAAGCAATGCTCCTTGCCAGCCTTTGGAATTCTTTCACAACCCAAGCCAAACACGTCAGGGAATCTATTCTAGGCTCAGGAAAAAAAAAAAAAAAAAAGAAAAAAAAAGAAAGAAGAAAAGAAACTAGACATAGTTACAGCAAAAAGAATAAGGGGTAGGGGAACATCAGGATGTGCTTGATGACAGCACGTTGCTTTCAGAACTCAGGTAATTACCTCGCTCTGGAAAATGTTCCCCAAAGAGAGGATTTGAGCCAAAGGTACTATAAATCTCTGCAGATCTATAAATTGTGCAGCCTATGAAAGTTCTCCACCACAGCCCAGAGCTGCCCATCCCTTGTCATTGGCTGCTGGCAGCCAGGCTGTGAGAAGGCAGAGAAATTAAAGAATATGATAATACTGTTTTAAAGCTTGGCTCTCACATTGTTCATAATGACTCTCGATGAAAAAATAAACCACAGGTATTACAGAGTGTGTGAAACACTGATCCTAGACTCAGGAATTTCAGGTGCTCTGTGTTTCAGCATGTTTCTAAACCAAGAGCACTGTTGGGAAATGTCCTTGTGCTGCTGTGTGCTGCTTCATGGCTGAGGTGCTCCAAGGTCAAACAACTGCACCAGGTTATCTGATCATCCACAGGGAAAAAAAAAGGTCTACTCAATCTGATCAACTTTCTCTGCTTTTCAAAAGATGTTCTCCTTCTGATGTCTGGGGCTTTTTATCCTGCTTGTACATCATTAGGCCCCTTCCTAAAGAACTGTTCCTTCCTGTGTTTCCTAAATTTAAGCAAATCAAATCCGAAAGCAAAATGCTTTTCATTTTCATCAAAACTTTCAGCAGAGGAAAATAATTTCCTTTTTCCCACCTCCTTTCATTTTTCTGATAGGCTCTAATCAACATCCCTCATACTAAACTCTTGAAAATCCAAAGTGGAATTATATGAGGCGAAATACTCAAGTCCCATTTGCTTTCTGTGGTCTTTATCCAGAAGATACTTTTCTCTTTAGAAAATCTGGTGCATAATGGCTAAAAATTATCTTCCCTTTCTGCTCTTTGGCTCTTTAATACTCAGGTCTTTCTATCCTTCTACCTGCTCCCTTTCAACAGGCCACAAAATTGCATCTATTTTATATTATTCTCCCCTGACTCTTTCAGTCCCCTACAGCAGAACATACATGGACTTTTCTGTTTCAAAAGAAATCACTGTTTCCCAAATCTGCTCATTACACCCTCAAATGAACTCCTAGTCCTTCCAGCACTGAGTGTGCTTGTGGAGGCAACACCTCTTTGATCTCCACAGCACCACAGGGGCCAAACACCAACTTGCTGAATCGGTGCCAAAACTGACCCTGGCTTTGTCTGCAACAGAACCCAGACCCACCAGTGGCCACTGGGAACTTCTGCCAGGGCTTGAACCCAATGATCCAGACTACAGCCTGAAAAAATACTGTGTAAAATCAAGAGCTATATTTTTATCACTCACTTATAACCATTAGCCCCTTCCAAAAGGATGCCCAGGAGAAATGGTGGGTGGGTCCTTCAGTATTTAGAGAGTCATGGTAGCCACGTGTCAAATCCCATTTCAGAAAACTACACATTGGATCCCCTGTCTTTAACCCATAATTCCTGTCTTTAACCCATAATTCCTGACTTTAACCCATAATTCCTGTCTTGTCTGTAACCCATAATTCCTGTCTTTATAACATTATTAACAGCAGGATTTGCTGTTCATTCAACCAAAAAGCCATGATATAAGCAGAGCAATGGGGAAGCATCTTCACAGCTTCGACAGGATGGAGAACAGATCAAACCATGAGAAAAGGGGGTTGGGACTTTTCTGTTGAGGTCACTGAGTCTAAAGCTGGTTTTGTTATGGGGATTTTTGATTTGTTTTAATCATAAAGGCTGCAGAATCTACAACACTCACCATTGCTCAGAAAACAGAAAATACACGGACTAGACTTAGGCTAGAAAAAATATTAAATGAAATTAGAAAAAAAAAAAGGACACCTGCATGGTTTGGATGGAGTTAATCTTTCCAGTGAAGGATGCACTTGTAGTCTTTGGCCCTCCCTTCCACAGAAGATGACAGGGTAATCACGAGAACCTTTCACTCTCAGGAAGCAACGTTGAGTTCTACAATCACAAAAAGCATGGCCAAGCAGAATTTCCTTCCCGTTAGAAAAGTCTGGACATCAGATGCTGTACTGAAATAACTCAATCTTCCTTGCCAGATCATAAACTACCTCTGAAAAAATCCTTTCTTCTATGTAGACACAATGGTTTGGGTTTGCCAACCTAATGATACCGACAGAATTACACTGGTAAGAGGCTGAACTTAGTGCAAACCTCCTTTTCAAAAGCTGCTTCACAGCAAAGGCTCCAAAAAACTAACAGACTACACGACTAGAGGCACAGTTTTTAAAGGAGCCACCTCCTGTTTCCAGATCTACACCAAGTCAGGAAACTGTAGTTGGTGTTTTTTCTCCAAGAGGTTGAATGCTGAGCTGGCTCTACATTCTGATTTCTTATTTGCAAGGCAAATTTTCAAAGTATCTGATTGCTCTCTGAAAATCTGACCAGTGTCACAACCTCTGGCTTAGCAGCTCGTGGCAAAGCTCAGCTCTCTTGAACTCCCTGTGTGGATTTGTGGCCTAGAAACTGAGGCAATAAATGCTTTTGGCTATTTCTACCAAAACATCTGCATGGAAGTTCCTGAGTTTCTTCTCAAAATAAGACAGACTCAGTGTAAACAAATGAAGATGCCCATCATACAAATAATATTCTTTTTTTTTCCCTATAGCTATATATACTTAATATGCTTTTTTTCTTTTCAAAATATGCTTCAAGACATCTTCATAATCGAGGAACACCAAGAAACTCTATTACTAAAAGCTCCATCTACTGGTTATGAGCAAGAATTAAACTCAGAAACATCAATGTCCACCTTGCAGCAGTCCAATAATGATGGCAGAACATGATTTCATTCTCGTTCCCTTACTTCAAGTTTTCCTCAGTGTGAGCCCAGGCTCCTATAAGCCACACTCAGTTGTAAAACATCTCATATATGGTTTGTAGATCATCAAGGCAAAGCCTGAGTTGTAATTTTCTGATACACACATACCTGCAGACAACATTTCAAAAGAAAAGTAAATTTTAAAGATTAAGATTATTTATGAGGTGTTTATCTACCAGGTTTCACACATGCACACACTATAAACTCCTCTTTACACCCCAAACTGCAGAGACAACCAAGGCCATGGATGGCTTTACACCACCACTGACAGTGGAACACATCAGCTGGAAATCCAACATCTTACCTCAATTTCAAGTCACTTGGAATTTTGAAGCAAAACACTTAAATCCAGTGTTGAATACTTTGCTCGTTATTCACTGCTCAGGTTTCTTACTGCCTTTTCAGCATGGTAATTATTGTCTTGCTTTGCTTATTTTTCATGTATTATTTAGACACTAAATGTATTAATGCACAAGAGCCTTCATAGGGTGAAAACTGTGGAGAAAAGAACAACATAGGTACAGCTCAAGGAGGGAAAAGTGTTTTGTGTGTGGTGAGACTTCTTAAATATGTTTTTTTTTTTCCCCAGAAATAATTTGATTTAATAAATGACTGCTGCTCAGCACAGCACTTCTCTGATGTCTTCAGAAAACCCCCCCAGTTCCCTGTTTTCCTCTTTGCTCATAACAATTGGCTTTTGGCAGTGACCTCGTGTGGTCATTAAAAGCCAGAGTGTTCTGTGGGATCAGAGCTAAGGAAGATTTTCAAGATTCTGGGGTTTTTTGTATTGCTTTGTGAACTACTTTTGGAGCCATGAGAACTTCCATGGCTCAATGGGTTCAGCTTAGCCCTTGAGAAGCCGTGAGCCACAGGCTGCAGAACTCACCTGCAGATCCATCACTGTGGGCCCCAGCCACTGACCTTCCCAAGCCACCTTGCAGGACACCTCAGAACTACTTTCAACCTCTCACTTTGATGGAACATTTGAGTATTTTGTGTTTCTTCAGCACCTTTCTCTGCCTTACTACCACGCATTTTACTAGCAATAATTAAACTGTCACTCCCTTCTACATCTGACTTCTGTTAACACCTTCAGGATGCAGCTGCTGGGACATGAACACACCAGATTATTTATTCAAGGTCACACAAGGAGACAAGGACTAAGTCAAAACCTAAAAATCCTGCCTGCTCAATCAGTGTTAAGGAACAATTAAAAAGGAATGGCATTATTCCTTTCCAGTGTGTGGAAATCAAGGCTCTGCCCATGACTGCTGGAGAGAACATTACACAGAAGCCACATAAATCAGATATTACTATTTACTTATTCTTGTAATACAAGGAAGAAAAGGAACATTCATTGAAACAAATGCAAACTGCAGAAAATATAATTTTCATTTATTATTGATGAACAATACTAATAGGCAAAACTTTAGTAAGGGAAATTTTTTTTCTCCAGAGAGTTTATCATCAAAAGAGACCCAGATGAACACATTTGTGAAGGGATTTTCCCAGGCACACAGATCAGAAGCAAAGCTGGGTACAACCTCCCACTTTTTTTGTACTACCCACTAGCTTTCCTTAGTGTTTATATTTTCTATTTTTAAGTCCTAAATGCATACCTGTTTTTTTTTGACCAGAATAAAATACAGCAGGTTTCCAAAGTCTGCTTAGAATCACTGGATGTTCCTGCCACACAAGTAACACCTAATAATCAAATTAAAACTAAGTTTTGGAAGGTTGTGCCTACAACTTCTCAGGGTGCAACGAGGCTCAGCCTTTAATATGGAAGGGCTAAAAAAAAGACTGAAAGGAGGAAAGAGTGTGTAAGCTCAGTGCTTGGCAGGAGCAAAGTTAAAACACTAGTGAATTAAGTTTTAAGTCTGCACTTAGGTTATTAAAAGAGTTTGAATATGTCTGAATGATCTTTTACAAGGTTCTAGCCATTACCAGTAGGACTGAACAAAGGAGAGGCAGTTTGTAAGAAGCTGACAGTGGCTGCAGTGCTGAAGTTCTGCTCTCATCTGTTATTCCCTGGATTCTTTATACCATTCTAAAAATTCTCAAGCATCTTCTCCCTCCCTTCCTCCCAGATGGCTAAAATCATGCCCGTTTTCTCTCAGGCAGCATAAAGAAAGAGTCTTAGAGGACCTGTAGGAGATAATCTATGGTTTGGTAGAGAAACAGAAAGGGCTGACATTGAGGCTGCAGTTCAATGATACAGCAAATCTTGCTTTAGGGCTTCTAGAAGCAGCTGAAACCCACAGTGGCCACATGATGCAAGGCAATGATTTGGTAGGAACTCAGTCTTCTGAGTATAATTCGATTACAAGCCCCCTGATGCTTTACCCACGTGAGTCTTACAGGCTTTATGCTAGATCAGATCGTGTTTGTCTTCCCTATCTGCTCCAAATTTGTGCCAGTTTGGGTCCTGCCTGTCCTTCCACAGCCAGCAGCAGCCAGCAACTGGCAAGGCTGGAACCAGTTCATCATCTTTTTCTCTAGCCTGGAAGAAATGGAAACCTCTACCCACATCTGACCAAGATTAAATCGGTACCACTGGCAATGCACAGATGGAGTATAAACAACTGCAGAACTCCAGGCTGGCCTGGAGACCTAAAAGGTTGAAGAAATCCTCTCATTTACTCCACTTTATTCATGCATCATCCTAGAGCAGGTAAAGGAAATATTCAAGGTGTTATTATTATAACACAATGATCATCGGCTTGATAAAGCTGCACTCTGGAGTTTCCCAACATCTGTCTGTGGCTCTACAACGAGTCCAGACTTCCTTGATTCTACAGTTTGTTTCTTTAAAAAAACTTCTGGTGTGACTTCTCACATCTATTGAAGCATGGAAAAAAAAAATATAAAATATTACTGTTTGAAGATGATCAAAGTTGCCCACCAAGACTACTTCAGATTCTCCCAGGCTGTACTGCACATGAATACTTATGAGCACGTTTACTGAAGCTCCAAGGCAAGCATAATCAGAAATGTCTTCCTGAATCATGGCCAAAGACTATAATCCCAGATCTTTGTTTTCCTTTTTACAGCAGGGAGAGATGCCCTTGTCTCTCATTAGCTGAGCCAGAGTCAAGCGTTCACAGGAACAGGAGGCAGGTTTGTCTCTGCAAACTCACATTGCTCTGATACAGTGAAACAGTGATTTTAAGATACAACTTTGCATCCTGAAACAAGCATGTGAAAAGTTAATGATCATCTCGACTGGACAAGTAGAATCCTTGGAAAACAGGAGGGTGCCCTGAACCAACCTGACACATCACTGCTCTCCCCTACCCTGGCCCAAAAGCCAAAACGTGCCCAGTCCTCACGCCTAGCTCCAGCCCCACAACCCCAAAACCATATCACGTACAGATTATGTCCACCACGGATGATCTAGATCTATTATTCATTAAAACAGGCAAGAAAGAAAAATATGCTGAATTTTTAATAATTAAAGAGCCTCTGATGAAACAATTCAGAAATGGATTCTTAGAAGAAGGTGAAATCCTACAACTTCCACCAAATTCTTTTCTAGTTTATGGCAGAACTTGAAAGTCTGTCTGGCTGCATGGATTTCAGAATTTCAAAGCTTCAAAAACACCCATGTCTGAGAAACAAAAGAAACAAAGGAAAGAAAAAGAAACTCTTTCAGACACTAAAATCACCTGCTGATCTACACACTGCAGAGCTTCCAGCAGCCCCTGGCAATGCACTGGGCTCACCTTTCAAGGGAAAATTACCTCTTTCCAGCATAATAAATACATCATACATACCACGAAGGGGAAGAAAAGGTTCCCTTTCAATGTCAAAACTTATTAATTTAATTTTTATTTATATTGCTCTTTTTACTTAAGTAGAGGCAAATACTAAAGACCTTGTGATATTTACATCGGGAATTTTGTTAGAATTATCATTTCTTTCTGAAAGTCTTTTCAGGAAAAACGGTGCTGGCAGGTGACTGAAGCACTAGCTTGTAACTTGGAAAATAAATAGTAATAATGACATTTTTATGTTTCAATCAGTCTGTCTCCAAGTGCTGGACAAAGGAATTCTGTAACATTTAAAAATGGGCAAATTGAGACTTTGCAATAAGCTGATCGGGCTCAGTCATCCCACTGAGAAGTGGAAGATAGACCCCAAATTTCTCAAGTCCTACTGTAGGCTTCTGTTGTGTTCAATTCCTACTCCAGTCAGATACATATCCTCAGAACAAATCAAATTACTTTCTCTGTAAGAGGTGTTATTATTTTCCCATCATCTATAAAGAGCTCAAGGATTACCATGTTGAACGTTACATAGGTATCTGCATTTCACAGCAATTCTGTCTGGCTGCACTTTTCCTGTGCAAAAAAAAAAAAGAAATATATATATATATATAGCATGGGAATAACAGTTAGAAAAGAATGAAAATTATCTTCCAGCCTCTTGGAGCCACAGTATTCCAGTCAGGAGCTAATATGAGCTCCCTGAGAAAGCCATATGATACAAGTTAGGAAAAGTTCTACAAACTCCAAAAGACCTGTTCCATTTTTGGCACTATCTACTGACACTTCCCATGTTCCAGCCACGTCTGTAACAATAATGGGAAGTATGGCTTCAGAAAGTTCTCTTCTGTTCTGTGTTGTGCTGCACAAAGCACCTAGAGCTGCTTGGACTTGCTCCATGAAACACTGTTGATTAATTGTTTGAGTGTCACCATCCTCACTCAAGACATAATTTTGTTCCCCAAATGAGGACTTTTACTGGTTTTATTAGTTTCTTCCCTTGAGCTGGCTGTTTCTCTAGCAGCTTTATGTTTTGGTAAGGGCATCTCTTCCAGCTCAAGTGTTACACCCAAATCCTGACCCAAGTGGACTTTTTGACCTTGAAGTGTCCTGTGTTGTTTCCAGCTGCTCCCTCCCAGAAGCAGCCGTGGTTCAGGGTTGTGGAAGTCTCTCCTGAAGTCCCATAATAATCCAGTGATCCCCTGTTGTCTTTCCCAGGTTGGTGTAGGCAGCAGTGGTGATTCTGTTAGTCACTGCTACACTCCACAGACCCAACACATTAGTGTCACTCCTGTTTCTCAGGATGACCACTGGAAATAGGATTCCTCTATATCTACCCTGTTAAAATCCCACTATAGGGAAGGACTCAGTTGCATAGTGCAACAAAAAAGCCCATTCCCTTCTACTGGCCTTCAACACATGCCTAAAACACAGCACAACCCTAAATACTGCTTTGAAGAGGATGCCTTCCCTTAGCTGATACCTACAAGCCCAAGATTCCCAAAGGACATCTTTGTATTTTGAAAGACTTCACAAAACTTTTTGCCAAAAGCACTTTGAACTCCCTACAAGAAAGGTCCTATGAGTATTACTGTACTCATGTCGCCGTGGAGAAGCTGATTATATGACACTAATACCTTGCAAAGAATCTTCACACACACCCAAAACCCCAAAAACTTTCTTCCTCTCTCTGCTAGCAGAAACTGCAAGCTTAAACCATTTCATTTTTGCACTAATAAGATCTCTCTGTTATGGTGCAAAAATAAAATACCAATCTGTTTAGCACTTTGGGAGAATTTCAGGCCTCCCATTATTCTCCTAGTTCTAATTTGTGAAGAGGAAAAGGAAAAAAATAAGAGAGAGTCACCTTGAGAACATATTTGAAAGAAATGTGAGTGCAAATTGAAATGACTGAGGAGAGGCTGAGGTGCTGGGAAGGGGTTGTAGTTTTAGGGCCATCCATCGAGTCAATCAGCAATCAAGGAAGAATAAATTATTGCTGGGTAAAATATCTTTGTTCTGTTTGTCTTTCCAAGGATTGGACCTGGTGCTCTTTTCATACTGGGCCTAAGCTTCCCTTGAGATTTGTGCCTGGCTTGAAGTTATTTGTTTAGCCCTCACCATAGAGGTTTGAATAATTAGTTCTGTGGTGCAGAGCCACGTTGCTGCTGGGATTTACAGCACACCAGATGGCAGGAGGACGCCAGAGAGGTTCCAATATTTGACTGCAGTGAAGGGTAAATTGAAGATTTCCCTCAATGACCTAACACAGAGGAGAGAGACTCCTGTGGCAGTTCCTGTGTGATCTCTGTCACCCCTACGACATTCTGCAAAACCACTGGCAATGCAACTGGCTTCCTGCACAACACACCTTATCTACTGCACGTGCTGCTGGGCTAAATTATTGGGCAAAGGGTTCCCCCAGCAATGGCACTTCCAGGTCTTCACCTTCAGTGAAGATGTGACAAGACATGGCAGGCACAGGGTGTAAGTTAGGAAGTCCACTTCAGTGGCTTGGATGAGGGAGGTCAGGACAACTTCTGTTCTCCTTGCCTAGAGTCCCACAAAAGACTACAAGAGTCTTTAAAAAGAGTCTTTTAAAGAATCTTTAAAGAGTCTTTTAAAAGACCCTGTAGTCTTGCCCTAAAGAACTGCTCCTTTCAAGGCTGACATTGGAACCTGAGCTCCTAATCATATTACATGACATTGACATTATTGAAGTTATTGCATTTATCAAACCTGTGATCTTATTAAAACAATAAACTGCTTTAATAAGACCCCTACCTATGGTTCAGGCTCCGAGGGAAGGAGCAGATGGGCCTGTGTCACCAGGTCACCACCCTGAGATTTCAAAGGTCTGTCCTCTTGAGCACTAATCATCTTTGTAGCACAGAAAATTCACCTTCCCCTCCCTTTGTTGCACCTCCCACTGCAAGTTTGTTTTCTTACTCAGGTGTGTAAGCTTCTTGCTACCCAGAGTACCATTTACTACAAGCTTGTAGAGTCCACAACAACAAACTCCCTCTGGAGTAAAAGATGGTTTGTATTTCCATTGATTAAAGCATGCAAAGTCAAGCCCTCGTTTCCACTGCTATCTCACTGTTCTCCTTTCAGTTCACAAATGTTTGCTTTATCCAGCTGATTCAAACAGAAAACATCTTGAAGCAACAGAAACAACATATAACCTATTAATTAAACATTCAAAGGTCATTCATTTGTTAAGAAAGCAGATTTCTAGTGAATATTTCATCTCCTCTGCTCTCAGGTTGCCATTTCAGTGGGTTTTGGCCAGAAATCGTTAGTGTCTTCCTACAAGATGAGCAAATTCTCAACTCTAAATTGGTGCCATTTTTTTTCTCTTCCAGGATAATTTCTTCTTCTTTGAGACACAGAAAAAGGAAGTCAAGAGGAACACGGGTCTCCACCAGAACACTTTATATTGCATCTTTCCTTATATGTGCACGAACAGAGGCACAACCCCATTCACACATAATCTTTAAGATGTCCCATGTGGGACAACATCAGCTGGAGTGATACAGTCACAAACTGTGAACCAGAAAATAGCTTTTAATTTTGCATCTCAAGTCAGCTCTTTGCTAGTTGAGCGTTCTCATTTCCCCAATTTATACAATGCAGGTATCTTGATAGAAACCCATTTCATGGCTGTGGAGCTTCCCATTCTGTTGCAACATCACTGAACACCGTATTGCTTTTAGCAAAACACTAAGTCACAGGTTCTTTCATTAAAACTCTTTCAAGATGAAAAAGTATTTTCATTATTAGGTATCGAGGTATCTTTTAAAGGAACAACAAACCTGGAATCTGCACTTTAAAAGAGCCAAATTAAGAAAGGGCTATGAAAGTTATGAAGTTGTTATGGAAGTGATGAACACTGCAGGGTGCATATAAAATGCTCAGGCTCTCTGAAAATCTTCTGTGGCTCTTCCCTCTTCAGTGGGAGTCGGCTGACTTATAATACCACATTATGTCAACAGACAAAAATCTACTGGGTATTGGGGTTTAGTTTTAATAAAATTCAGTGAAGCAAAGGGCAAGTTTTTCTGGAATGCTTCCCATGCCCTGACAGCTCCCAAAACAAATGAATGAAGACATCATTTTCAAACCCTAGAAGGCCCCAGTGAAGTTCCAGGCCATTCCAGCACACTGTGTAACTAAGAAAGATCCACCCATAGCAATTTATTTCCTTTAGAGGGAACTATACTAAGATCAGTTGCATCTGCCCCACCAGGGAAACTTAGGGGGGCTTGGCTCATTACTCAGTGGGGCACCTTAAAATGTCTAAACAATGTTAATGAATATTATCAGAGGGGTTGGATGCTTCTTCTCTTTCCAAATCTGCCATTCTCCATTTGGGTAAAAATCTGTCTGTTAAAGCTGTCATCCTTCATTGTGTCTGATGTCACCACAGTTTCCCTTTGCAGTACCTGCCTCAGAACGTGAGGACACTGAGAACACAGTGGGCTCCCTGGACTCACCTCCTCCCTCTCCCTTGTGAGACCTGCTAGAAAAGCGATGAGAAAATCCTTCATCATTTATTTCCAAATATATCTGAGGTAGCCACAGGGTTATCCTGAGCTTGCTCTTCTCTGAATGTGCTTGTTCTCACTCACAGTGGATGGGTATGGTAAGCAGACAGAACGACTGCAGTCAAGTAGGTATCTGTGCAAGGACACACAAAGTAGGTCCATCTTGAATTTTTTGGGCCAGGGCCATGTCTTTGATCTGTCTGTACAGCTCCTACCACAGTGGGCTTATGATCAGATGCTACCTTTGAGTGCCACCATAATAACAACAAAAAAAAGACCAATCTACCAGTGCCTCACCAAACAGCAAGCCAAGAGTTGCTGCACAAAGAGTGGTTTTTGATCAGCAACAGCCTATTTCTTCCATGCTTTCAATCTCCAATGGACCTCTCTAATTTCCTTCTACAGCCTCCATTACCATGGTAACTGAATACATCACAGTCCTTGCTGCACTTCACAACACAACTGCAAAACACGGAGGCAGGATAATCCTGTGGGTAGATTCCCACATTACTGCTTTCCACCCCAAGTCCTCTCACTCCATACTCTCTACTACTGTCCTCCATGCTCACTGCATGAAAACCAGTGTGTGTGTGGCTCCTATAAAGAGATTTTCCCTGTTTGCTCTGAAGTCAGTAACTGGGGTAAAGACCCAGCAAGCTCATCCAACGAGACCCAAGTCCAGCAGAGGACAACCCTCTCTTATAACTGCAATCCCTAACTACCTAAGTGGAAGATGAATGCACGTATGACCACCTGCATTCCAGTCATATATTAATTTCCTGGGCAGAAACACCCACAGCAATGTGAAATGAGTTTTCATGTTCTCTTCCCAGCCAGCCCAGCTCTGCCCTGTGTCCCAGCGTGTCCCAAGGCATTCCAAGGCCAAGGCACAATAGTGTGCATTTATGCCAAGCCAGCCATTCCAGCTTAACTCTGAGCTGTGACAAGAATAGGAAATGACTAATGAGCCCTTCTCCAAAACACTGTCTCATTAAGAGTGTGTCCTCATTAAAAGGGGCAAATTTACCATAAACAATTGCATCCCTTATGCACAGACCTCAGCAGCGGCTGAGCATAACATACAACATTTACCCCCTGCTATCTAGAAGACAGTAACACTGAATGCTCTGGAATTTTAACTACACATACCAGTAGAGCAAAAGCTTTGGGGGGAGGAGATCCAAGTACAACGGGTTGTGTTTACCCTTCATTTGGTACAATCAGAGCATCATCCCTCCATCTATCCTTGACACATGCAAACCCATCCACGTGACACAGTCGGGCTACTCAGAAAACTTCAGAAATTCCATCAGGCAACTGAATATTTCAGCATGTTCAATACTACTAAGCGATCAGGCTTCCAAATACATTCTTAAGGTAAGTCTCAGGCACTGAAGTCCCCTCTTTTGAGTGCCTGTAAAGTCCTTCTCTCTCCTGGCAGAACCCACAGCACGCTCTACAAGCACGTCTGGTCTGCAAATGAACACAACTATGCTGAATCAGGGTGATCAGAACACTAACACTACTTTGAGAGGCAGCTGCCTTTTGGAAGAAATTGATTTATTTTACATGAATATAACAAGTTTTTCAATTATATTCAATCTTTAAAGAAAACTTGGTCAAGCTTATACAAATTGTGAAAAGATGGGCAAGTATATGTACAACCCAGTTCCAAAACCCCACTAAATGAAAACTCTTTTAAATTGTTAACATGATGGACCTTCTACAAACCACAGTAATATAAAGAGACTTTTCTATAGGCAAGAATTAGGTTCAAAGATTTTTCATCCCAGTTATTCACATATTTGCAAATAACTCACTTGCTGGACAATGAGCATATCATGAGAATGTTACAGACCAGAGGATTGGAAGGAACCTGGATCTGCTGAGAAGCCACAGAAGTTTCAAAGGCATCTACAGTATAACATTTTAAATCAACTACCAGCTCTGCACAGAGAATGTGCATGGAAGACAATCTTTAATTATTCATTGTAGAATTAACGTGCAGCATTTGTCTGGTTGGTTAAGAATCCAGCTGTTGGCCCTCTAAAGAGAGGATCTCATGACCCCACTCCCATCTCTAGGCTCCTGTCTTTCAAAAATCAGCTCTGTAGACACCACCTCCTGAAGATTTCCAGACTTTCTGGGGGCCATAATCTTAGTGACACTTGGTTATGCTCTAATTCCATACGCTCTAATAGTATCACAAACATTTTGTTCACTTAATCTCCTAAGACTCCACCCAGAGAACCTTTTGGGGGCACACAGTGGCTTTCCTTTGGTCTCACAGTTAGATTTCCTTTTAGGATCATCTAATCACTCATCATTTTTCTTGGAGAATAGGAAAAAAAAAAAAAGAAATAAAATTAAGAAAAGCATATCCTGACTGGCTGCAATGCCAAACCCTCACAAAGAGGGACTCTCATTTGTGTACAGGACATACTTCCAGGAGTTCCCATTCTCTGCTTGGAGATTTCAAGTGCCCAGCTAGTAACACCAACAACAGATGAATGAGCAAATTTAACACTCAAAGCAGCCTGAAAAAAATACAGCATCTGTGGAGGTGGATTGACATCATTGTAACAGCTGCCAATAGGTAAGGAAAACTAAGAGACGTACTCAGTATAACCCCACTTTCCTTGCAATAATCCATCCAGAAATGGGAGAAAAAAAAAAAAAGGAAAAAATCAGCATGAGGAAAGTTTGCAGAAATCCAATTGTGTTGAAAGAAAGTTTTGTGGTCTTTTGATTTGTTCTCAGACATAATGTTATACAAAAATAACTCAATAACTCCATTTAATCTTTTCCTCCCCTAATTTTTCTTTTACTTTCAATGTACATCTTCAGATGCTACAGCTCAACACTGGTTCATTTTCAGCTTCCCCTCTACGTGCATTCTCTGGCTTCTTTTTCTGCAGTTGCCATAAAAAAATATGTGACTCAGAAAAAACAAAAATGGATATATATTATATCACCCTACAGTACAAAATAATTATAGCATTCCTTCCTGAGTGATGGGCTCGGATAAAAGCCTCACAGCCTGGAGATTTAATCACACATAGGTGATGTCTATAGGTGACACTATGTCCAACCTCAGGACTCTGCCCCCACACTGCTGTGCCTCCCCATGGCCTGGCAGGACACTGCTGGCTTGGAGCATCAGAGAGGGACAGCAGCATTAAAAGCTTAACCATGCAGCTCATTTAACTGCTGAAGTCAACGAGGCTCCTCACATGAGCAAATGCTCACCCGTACCAGTAAAACGTCCATAAATTGGCCCCTAAATAGTTATTGCTTTTGTTTTTCCCACACAAACAGAGAGAAACAGATGCAGGCCAACACTTTAGAAAAGGGCCTTTGCTCTCCAGCTTTCATTTTTTCATCACAAAACACGCTGTTCTATAAGCCAAGGCTTGGGGGCCAGGGGCATCCCAAATTCTGGTAAAAGCTGATGGACCTGCAGCATCCTGGCAGATCCAGGAACTCCACAAATTGCAGATTTCCTTTTTCTGAGTCACGCTTCTCCTGGCCAAGCAGGCTTCAGCCATTTATCACAACTCCTGCTGCACGGCCCTTTCTGAGAAGGGGAAAGATTCCAAGATTTCCATCCTCCTTTGCTCCCTCATTTCATTCTTTATCCCTCAACATAACAGCACCGTGCTCCTCAGCAGGAGAGCAAAGCAGCCTGGTGAGCTTGCAAGCCACCTAGGTGTGAGACACATCATCCATAGTATGGCCACAGCTCCTGCAGAGGCTCTGGCACCAGGTACACCTTGGATTTTTAGGGCTGAAAAGAGAACAGCTGGAACTTTCACCCCTTTAAAAGCAGTCCAGCTTTTTTGGACCTTCTCCCACTTGTCATAATCACATTCATTCTGCATACGCCAGAGCGATGAATTTTCAGAGAGAGGAATAAACCAGGGTTTTATGCAAGTTTTATGCATATCTGAATTTTCTCCCCCCAAAAGCTTTCATTCTTCTTCTCCTGAAAGCTCTGCCAAACTTAGGTGCTATTTCTGGTTAGCAATTAGCAAAAGAATCAGTCCCAAAAATACTGCCGTTACCAAGCAGCAGAGTTTGGGGAGGGGGGGGGGAGGAACACATGCTATAGCCCACTGGCATATGATATTCTTTTAGAGTATGAACAGGATTTCACATCACATGCTGTGCTTAAATTTGAGAAGCCACTTCTAATTGTGTGCTCTTTGTGCTCTGCACCACAATTATCTCTCCCCAGCTCCTCCGCCATGTCCCGTCTCCCGACCTCTGGCCCATGGAAGCTAATTGTCCCCCTGCCTCTGCTGTCATCTGACACATGGGACAATGAAATGTCTCTTTTCTTAAAGTTCAGCTGCCACCAGGCTTGCGTTCTTCCTGCCACCACGTAACCCCCACCCTGCCCTTGATGGGATGGGGGGGGATTTTTTTCCGGCTTCGAGTCGTAAGGAGAACACATCACTGTCAGGCTGAGGCTGCACGAGCAGAACTTTGTGCACTTCGTGGTGAAATCCATCCCTGTCCTCCCCACTTCGCAAGTGGGGGAAGAGATATCTGAAGAAATATAACGACCTGCTCAAGGTCAGTGGCAGAGACAGAGACAAACCCGGGATTCTTGAATTCCAGTCATACAGTCATCAGGACTTCCTGACGACGCAACGTCCAAAAAGATGCTGCACAGCCCACATCCTGGAGTCACTGCTGATTGCATTTACCACCAACTCCAGGAAACGTTGCATCTGTCAGAGCTGTCAATAAAGCCATACCCTGCTCCCTTGGAGAGCCCCGCTCTGCCTCTGGGAGTTGGAGTGGAGAGGAAAATAAAAGGCACTACGTGCAAGATGCATCATGTCAGAAACAACAGAGAAATTCAGAAGCGCTTTCTCGCACTGACAACTTTGTGTAATTCTTTTTTGTTAGCTTACACCAGAAGTAAATTGCTCTCCAGTCCAATTCTGGCATACAGGAGTGGAAATGGAGCCCAGGAACTGTCTGGTTGTTGTCTCTGTTGTGCCAAGGGAAGAGGAGAGAGATGGCTCTGCCTCCTTCCTCCCATTATTCACTAGCACAGAGGACAGGTACCCACAGAGCCCTTTTTCTCTACGTGGGGTCAATCCACTTTACAAGCTGGGGTGGGTTCTCCCTCAAGCTATCGAGCTGCAAGCCACAGAAGCACTCTTGAGTTGGGTGCAGGTCTACAGATTTACACAGAAAAAAACCCTTGCTGCCTTTGTAAAGATTCTGCAGCACTCTGCTGTGGTTACGAGTGATCCAGACTCGTTTCTAACACAGGATGTGCACACAGGAGACACTCAGGACCTGGGAGGGAAGAGGAATGAAATCTAGAGCTCACAGTCTGAGAAACCATGACTGAGGTCTAGGAAGGCTGCCTCTCCCCACAGCCCAGAAGACAAGAGTCCCAACTCGCAGCAGGGGTTTCTGGTGACAAGTGAAGCAGTTTCCCTAGGAGTGGGGCAGTGGCATTGACAGGCTGTTACAACACTTGCTGATTTAGGGGTCCTTTCCCAGTCTCTTGCACGAGCAGTCAGCAGGACCTGCTGGAGAAGTGACCAGTGTGAGAAGGGTGTGTCTCAGGCTTTTAGCACTGGGTCATGATTTCTTCAGATAAACTCAGGGAGCCTTAACCTGCAGCAGCCAATACCCTGACTTAGCCCTTTGGTAAGTATTGTGATGAGCCTGTTTGCTTCTTCCAACACCCTAAAACTTATCCAATTATTCTTTGGCTTTTATGACAGGGACCTACTTTGAATATGACAAACCAGGACCAAAGTCTTGCACAGTGTTCCTCCTTCACACAGGATCTTACAGCATTGAGACATCTCAACAGGAGATGAAAAGCATCTGCTACCAGCCCCTCCAGAGCACCTCCCCATTGGGGCATCTCCCGTTGCCACAAGTGTTAATTGACTGTGCTTTACTGTACCTGCTTAAATGATTATGTAGCTGAAAAAAGGAAAATAAATAGATAAACAAAGGATATAAATCCACTTCTCCTCAGTAAACACGTACAGCAGAAGACACCACACAGTCAGAATGGTTTGGGTTGGAAAGGATCTTAAAGATCATCTAGCAACTCCAAATGAAAACCACCATGGAAATCCTAATACAGAGAGACACGTAGAATCTACTCCTTGTACCCCAAGGGGAAAAACGATGGGCAGAGGGAAGTGGGGGACACAAATCCTGCCTCAGAGCTGTGGTCTAAGCAGTGAACCATGCTGCCAAAGGAAAGCCATTCACTGCTGGAAGACCCATCATCTCAGTGTGGTGAATATTCGCAGAGCTCTTAGTGAGGAGACTTTTGGAATAATCTACAGGTAGAAACTTGGCTTGTGGAGGTGCTGGTCACTTCTTAAAATGGCAATCAAGAGGTGACTGCTGACTGACCTGAGATTTTGATCAGCAGATCTCTTCATAAGATCTAGATCTGGAATGCCCTGGTGATCTTGCCCAACTATTCTCAGACAGATCTGAATGCCCAACAAATCTCTCAGCACGAACGTTCTCTCTGCCACTCGCCTTGTTGTCATCATCTGCATCACATGCATGCTGCTTACCAAGGTCAATCAAATCAATCAAGGGTGAAGGATGGAAAAACAGGATAATGACAGTTAGCCAAGCAAGGTGATCAATGATTAAATTCTTGAGATAAAGAAATGATGGATGTGGGTGTTGCTGAACCTGTAAAACCAATGATAGGGGAAAAATTCTAATATGCCATGATGGCAAAATAATCCTCTGTAGAAATGGGGAGGGGAAGGTGTGAGGAGGCAACAAAGAGAACTTCCTCTGATCAGGCCATAAGTTTACTTGGACAGCTTCTAAAAGTGAGTCTGTGATCTGAGAAGGCAACTAGTCCTAACCTGTTCT
The DNA here is from genome assembly GCF_000691845.1 of Merops nubicus. NCBI lineage: Eukaryota > Metazoa > Chordata > Aves > Coraciiformes > Meropidae > Merops > Merops nubicus. Next base: position 44,657 of record NW_008616947.1, on the reverse strand, counting down.
TACACACAGAGACTCACTACAGACTGCAGGAACTCAGGTGATGTCAAAGGTGATGGATAACCAACAATCCCCATCTGGTCACTGCCAGGATGCCTTCCAACATCTGAGAATCCTGCTGTTGTTACCTGGAGCACTTGCCTGACTCAAAGTACACAGTTTATGTTGTAGCCACGACTAGGAAAACACTGGACAGAAGATTGGCTATGGTCTCATTGTGCAAGTGCAAAAATGAGATGATAGAATGTGCTGATTTTAGCTTGCTATAGTCAATGCATCATGGAGCCCAGCTTCCCTGGAAGTGGCTGATGGGAAGTGGTGAACGAATTCCTTCTTTTACTTTGCTTGCACGAGTGGCTTTTGCTTTACCTATTAAACTGTCTTCATCTCAGCCCATGAGTTTTCTCACTGTTATTCTTTTGATTCTCTCCTCATCCCATTGGGTAGGGAGTGAGTGAGCAGCTGGGTGGGGCTTAGCTGCCAGCTGGGCTTAAACCATAACATATCTCTAAGAAAAATTCTCCCAGGCCAAATACTGTCTTTTCTACAGATACTCTTTCAGAAATATTTGAGATTAAGTACTTTGTTTTGCTGTTACCAGGTTGGGAGCATAAAGTGTTTTCAGCATACAAATTACCTCAGAAAAAAATAAGACTGTCCCTTTGTATCTGCACAGTGCTCAAGGGACTGAAGTCCTATCAGTTGGAAACTCAAGGGACTGAAGTCCTATCAGTTGGAAACTCAATGCTGCTGTAATCTAAATTAATATTAAGAGCTACATCAATTAATATTTCAGCTGCTGAAAACCATATGCTGCTAATCTGGTCCAATTGCTTGTGTCCTTTAAGTTTCCTAGGTTGGAATTTAACTGTAATTTGCATGATAATAGCTGCTTGAGCATCACATCTAATAATGCATTTCAACTTTAAGGAACTCGAGATAGCTTCAAAGAACTGCATAAGCAAAGAAGAGTCACAGGCCTCCAAAACCCTGCAGATGCTGGTATGCAAAGATCTGCCCAGAGTTCCCTGCAGACCCCACCTGCCTGAAGAGGTCCCTGCCAGTCTTAGACTTCAGGTTCTTTTCAGAGAACCAAACCACTTTTGATCCTCCTCACGTCTTCAGCAGTTTATCCAGAGGAATTATTCTAAAACTTGAAAGCACACTGTAAATGAGAGCTACAAAGTATTTTCAACACCATTAACTAGAATTAGCCCAGTCAAGCCACTGCACATTGACTGCATATATTTTTCCTACATAAAAAAGCAGAGGGTGGGTAGAAGTAATGCTTGGGATATGCCATGCAGTATAATTTTAGTTGTTTTGATGTAGAAGGAAAAAAAATAGAATTAATTCAAAGGATGATATTTTAGGCAGTGTTGCTGTGCATGAATCCAAGTGCAGCAAGTTCCTCTAAAAATAAGCCTATGCAGAAGAAATTAAAAGAACAAAAAAGAAAGGTTGGAGGTGTGATGAAGTGACTAATGGATCTATAATAAGTGAGCAGTTTACTGCTCAGCTTCATCGTATGTTTGGCTGTTATTTACACTCATGGACTTCATGCAACCAGCTTGGTTGATAAGCCAATGCTCATTATTAATTTCTGTCTCAAGAACTTTGTTTTGGTTTAGGGATTTTAATTACTACATTTTTATTTACTAGATTTACAAGTACAAATTATCGTTGTGTCACCACACGTACATCAGTCTTCCCAGAGCCTCCACAAACTACTGAATATGATCAAGAGAACTTGAGTCTGGACACGACTCCAGTTCCAGGCTGAGGGAGTCTGAAGGGTTTGAGACACGTGCATGAGGAGTGTGTTACTCCAGGTTCTTCCCACATTCCTCCATATGTGTAAAACACCTACTACAGTGCAGAAAGGAAGAAGGAAAAAAAATAGAAGGAAAAAAAAAAAATGAAAGAACAGAACAAGATCTGCCATCTTGACAGGAAAATGGCCAGATCTGTGAGAGTGACTCATTCCCCCAGAGGAATTAATGAACAACATGGTGGAACTGGGCCTCAAAACACTTTTGCCTCAGTACTAATGAAGTTTATCCAGCAGCGTTTTTAGAATGGAGAGAAGAGTCCTCAGCGCTTTGCAAAGATCAGGTCTTCAGAGCCAATTAGTCTCAGTGCAAATTACTCTGAGTGCAGAGCACAGAGAGAGGCATTGTGTGACAGTTTTGGCAGCCCTCAGGAGCCAGAGGAATTGTAGTGCCAGTATTTTCACTGGTTCACAGCAGAACTTAGCAAAAAGAAATAATCTGCCGCGAGGTTGCCATGCACCACTTACCCTGCAGAAATTAAACCCCACAGCAGCTGACAGAGGTCCTCCTGAAGAGTGGCAGGCTACCAGGAGCAACCCAAATCAGACTCCATCCCTGTGCAGAAGGGAGCAAAGGGAAATAAAGACCAGAGGGAAGCCGAGGCCGTCGCTAGCGGGTCGTGGGGCTGTGCTGCAGGAGAAGCACACACAGGGAGGGACAAGGCAGTGGGCAAGGGCTGGCTCTGGGAGTGAAGAAGGTTGTTCCTCTGCAGGTCACAGAGGATTGTTGACTTGTGAATTGCACAGAACAGAGAACTGTCTCCTTCAAGGGTCTGAGCTGAAGTCAGCCTGGGAAGGAAGCGGGAGAAGGGCCCTCTTGCCCATTCTTACTAAATAAGTAGTCACCTCAGGATTAGGACTAATTGGCACTCTCAACACAGAGGCTGATGAGGAGATAAAAGCTCTGGAAAGCTGCTTGGTCTGAAGGGCAGCACTGGCTCCTGCTCCCAGAGCTGGCAGTCGAGCCTCCCGGCCAAGAACTAAAAGCACACAAATAGTATCGTGCCCGAAACGCCCAAACAACACAGAGCAAGCCAGGGCCTGGGCACTTATCTTGGCTGTTAATTTTCTGTCACTCTGAGCCTCCTGTCCAGTCCTATTAAATAAAAGGTAAATGCCAAAAACCAGTCCAAACACTGGCCTCTGTTCAAAACAGCTTGGTCTGTCTTGAATAGGGATTCCAAATCCAAGCCTGGGATTTTTCTCAGAGATACATTTTGATTACAATTTTAGTGAGAACCTCATGTTATGTTTGAAAAATAGCAATAAATAGGTACCAGGAAAACCAGGATCTGCAAGTCTATCCAGTGCAGTACCTGCATTCTGGCTGCATCCAAGAGTGGCTGATTTGGTGGAGGAAGCACAGCCAATTTCCAAAAAGAACAGCAAAGAACAAGCCTTTTATACAGAGAAGCATTTCACAGACAAGATTAGTTTGCTACAGACTTGATTACAAATCAAGCCCAGAAAATAAGGATATTAGAAGTTAAAAGCAGCAAACCAGGATGGAACATATTTCCACATCACAGCAAGTGTGTAGTGAAGAGTCCATGTGACTACAAAACCAGAACTCCTGGGTTCTCTTAGCACAGGGTGCTGAGGTCACAGCACCTTCCCACCTGGCCTGAGAAAAAAAGGTTTTGTGGACCACCAAACAGAAGTAAATGACTGTGGGCAAGGCTGGAGCTTGGTGGATTCATCACTGGGGTGGGGAAGACAACACTCCCTAGTTCTCCAGGCCAAACATCTTGGCTGAACGAAGCATCACCTGGTGCTCAGAACACCACCTGGAAGACAGGAGTCACTCTGCCTCTCTTCATTTATGTTCCTCACTTCTTAATGTATAAATTTGGCATAATAATGGCTGCTGCTGCCTTGCCCCTCTTGGTTTCAAGTTCTGTGGAAGAGGATCTACATTCTACTATTCATCCTATACACATTTTCTCAGTTGGATACTATTTGAATACAAGTCACTTTACTACTCAGCCTTATTCTGCAACCCAAAGTAAAGACAAGTTCACTTCCAGCACTTTTTGTCTACTGTTGTATCCAAATTAAGCCTTTTCTTTATGACAGCATTGTCATAAACAACTAAAACTGCAAAAATGTACTTATTTTTTTCCACACACAATACTGCACAATTATTGTCAAAAGCTCTTTGATTTACTGGCAGGGAAGAGGAAGATTGTGCTCAGTCCCAGCCAAATGTGCTTTTTTTTAGTATCTGCCTTGCCCACCTACCCTTTGGCACAATTTGTTCTAGAAAGTTTAATGCTGCTGTGGCTTCAAAGTGGATGGCAAGTATTGCAGGCAAAGACTGATGGGGGATTGCTTCAGTCTGAGTCACAACTACCAGATCCTAGACCCACGAGCTTTTATGGGGAGGACAAGACCCCAGCAAAACCTCTGCCATGGTTAAGATGATTATCTGCATGCCTCGTTCTGGTGGCTTGGCTGGTTGGAGCTCATGCATTTCCATGAGCTTTCTTTTACACTTTTTGTCTTCATCTGGGAGCAGTTTAGAATTACATTTGCAGTCATTGCACCTCAGTGTTTACTCCTGTTTATACCATGGAAAAAAAAACAAACACCTACTTACTCAGCTCATGGAGGGGCAGGGAGCTTAAGAGTTAATCAAGCAAAGCAATTTCTACCTGCTCCAAACACACTTGGAGAAACTGCTCTGAGAGGTGGACACCAGGTCAAGATGAGCTGCAGTTCTTGCCAGGAGAAGGGAGAAGACAAGCTCAGAATCATGGCTACTGCAGCAAATGAGAGCAGCAAAAGCTGTGTAGTGGGACATGCTTTTGAGAGGTCTCCTTTGGACAGTCTGCCCTAGGTCACTTACAGTACTTAATTTTATATAATATTTAAAAAACTTATAATCACTACTACTGCTTTCAAATCCTCGAATGAAAAGTGTGAAGGCAGAGGTGATGGTAAAATATCTCCCAAGAGGCAGCATAATCATTGCTGTTGGTATTTTAGTGGGTCTTTGCTGTCCCATACACATCAGATGAGTTAATGGCCCAAACAAGTTTAGTTTGGCACCAGGACTGGTTAAACGTTGCTAACCCTCAAATTACTTCCTTACAACAGTTTACAACTAAGCTGTCACACTCTGTGTCATTGCCAAAACAAGGAGAACCTTCCAGCTGGGCAGCCTGTCAGCTCCAGCAAAGACACCATGGGGATGTGGACAAACCAGAACTGTAAATTGTCTGTGGGGTCTGGCATTGAGGTGTCCAAAAACCCATAACTTCTTTCAATAATGATTTTAATGCTGAATATCCTCATTAATCACATACCTGTCTTTGGAAAATGCATTATTTTTACACCTTGTTGCTCTCCTGATTTCAAAGCTACCTCACAGTCATGAGTTCCAAAGAATGACTTGATGTTACATAACATGAAAAAAATACACTGAAAAGCTTTTGTTTTAAATGCCTCTTGTCAGCTCCTCAAAAAGGTTCCATTATTCTTTGGGCTTTTAAGTGAAATTCAAGAACTGCACAATGCTTTAACTGCCCTCCTTGATGAGCAGAGAATTGCCCTTAATTCAGAGCATCACAAATTACATGTCAGATCAAGAGCTGATGTACCTTTTGGGGTAAGATGCACCAGGTTATAATTTTTAAAGCAAATCAGATCATGCAAAACTTTTATATACCCCATTTGGATTTTATCCCCCTTCTCTGTTACATTAGAGATGATTTATCATTGTTAATGTATGGTATTTGTCACACACTACCCAGGCCCAAAGCAACATCTTCCCACGTGCAGCAAGCCGAAGTGACAGATGAAGGCACAGCAGAAGCTCATATTTTATTTATTGTTGAACAGGAAAGAATTTGTGTGCTGAACTGGAAATGATCAAATTAGGTGATTCCAAACACACCTCTGAATTCCAGTCACGTTGGATACCTTCTATTTTTTTTTTCCAGAACCAATGGCTGATCTTTACCTACAGACAGTTTCTACTCCTCTCCTTTGGAGTTTGGTGTCCAATCTCCAGCCTGGCAGCTCCACACGGATGAGAGCAGATATTCACAGCCCTCCCCGAAGTGACTAATGGATCAACCCAGTCAGAGATCCAAAAATAAACTGGAGCAATGGAGTAGAAAGAATGGAGTTCTAGAATCAGATTATTCGGCCCCCAGGCATAGAGGAGAGTCTTGACCTCCCTTTTAACCCTGACTAAGCTTTGGTCACAAGAAGTGACCTGAGCAAAATGATGCTGATAGTTTATTAATGGAACCAATCCCCCCCTTTGATGAAGAATCCTACATTAAAAGAAGTCAAAAATATTTATGCACCCTGATTCTAGGATCATCCCTGGGAATTACATCCTCCCCTTCTTGAGCTGCCTCTGAATGATCAGCATGATTGTATTCATTCATGGATGGCTCAGACTTCCACTGTGCCACACCAAAAGCAGCAGAACAACCCATCAGAGTTCAGGTTCTTGTTACACAGACCTCACTCAACCACCCCTCAAATGCAAGGAAATCTGTCCAAAGTGCAAGGCTCTGCATATGCAGTCTAACAACTATTCCTCCCAACAGAGAGTGGTGTTCTACTCATACCCTGTGTACACCTGCACTTAAAACCCACCTCACCTAACAATAGTTACTGTAATTTTGCATATAACTGCTCATTGCAAATTGTTCCAGTGCATTCTGCCCTACAAAGGTGGCCACCCACATTAACCTCAGTGGGTATTTTGCCTGAGAAAGGCCTCTGGATACCACTGGCTGAACCCTGGAACAAAGTTTCTGTCACAGGAACTACCCTCAATTTCCTTTCACTTTAAGAGACAAACTTAAAATGAAGTTCCTTTTGTTCACCCCTCCCTGCCTTCAAACTCTGAAATGTTTATATGGGGTTCTTTTAAAAATTGCTGTTTTGCCAAAGGGTACATCACTCCAGCTGGAACGTGGAGCTAAAAAGATGAAAATACCAAATGAAGGGCTCTGAAGATATTTCTGTCCGGGGTCAAAAGCAGGTGAGAGCAGAAATCCTACAAGAAATCTTACTCTGAGGTTTTCCAGCCTGGTGTGGTTGACCCAAACAGCTGCTAAATGCCCAACTTCAGAGTTTTACTCTCAATGCCTAGCAGGAACTTGATGCAACATGACTACTGAGACCTGTCTTCAGAGTCAGGCTTGTAATCCTGCATCTGGAGCCTGGCATTTCACAGCCAGTTGCACATCAAGAATACACAGCACTTGGAAAGGAAAAGGCAGGCAAACAAAGGTGGGACTAACACTGTACTGCAGGAGAGCAGGCTGGACAGAAAGGCTGGAGCTCAGACCTCAGCAGTGCTCCCCAAAGCTGCTCCTCCTCCCTGGCTGCCCAGACACTTGTCCCACCTCTGTGGTGCCCCTCTCACTGTGCTGGCACGGATCTCTCTGCAGCTGCATAGTGAACTGGATCAGGGAACTGCTCCAACTTGACAATTTTCTACTTATTTTTTAGGAATAAGTACCATTGTGATCAAATGGGAAATCACAGGCTCACCAGGAACATCTGAGAATGGGTAAAAACCATTATTTTGAAAAAAAAAAATATTTTCCTTTCAAATAAAAGCAACTTGTTTACCCTTAAAAAAAATATGTAATAACTGACATTGAAAAATACCCAAACATAGCCTGTGAAACAATCTTTTTCACTGCATCATTTTATACAACAGCACTTAGATTATACCAGCTCTACACGAGGACCAAACAGCAATATTCCATTTTGGACAAGAATGCCTTGCTGTAGTTCCATAAATGCAAATTAGACAGCATCTACCTCAAAGCATTTTAAAATTTATGCCTCTATAAACTGTATTTTCATACATGCATTACATTGTATTTCAAATAGGAAGGAAGACAAGAGATTTTTCCTCTTTTTTTCTCTCTGCAGTTGAGCCCAGAACTGACTGAACTCCAGTTACACCTGCACAGTTTTGCTGCAGCTGTACTTTTAACATGAACACAAAAGGTGGCAATGCCAGGTTCAGGAGTGTGTCCTGTCCATTTAAACTGTCTTTGGGATTTTATGGAGTGCATTTAAACACATGAACTCTGCATTTTGGGACTAACCATCCTTCTCTTCAGTCCAGAGTGCCACAGACTGTATGTGCCATGCTCAGGCTCCTGCTGAGAGCCAGTTCAGGTCTGCTTCTGCACTTCCCATCCACTTCACTCAACGGTGCTGTATCTGTTGTAACCTAAAACATTCATCCAAAACATGATGTTCTTTCGAGATGACATCAGGGTTTGTAAAAGATGCAAGCCAAAATACTCCCTATAGTCAATTAATGGATAACTTATGTAATAGCTAAGTACTGTGATTCTCTTAAGCAACATCTCTAATTAGGAATGAAAACGCTGATTTAAACACTTGTTGACAAGGTGCAATGAAGTTCCCTAGAACGTGGTGCTCCCCTAAGATCCAAGGGTCATCGTTACTGGTAAAATTATAATTAGTTGCTAATTAGCACAGTGAATAAACTTTGAGAAGGACAAATCACTTATAGCTTGCATTAAAAAAAAAAAAAAATCAAGTGTTTACATGGTTTAGGAATATAATTTCCACTATTTAGTGGCACTTAACCTCTGAAAACAACTGGACTTCTTCTAAGTGCAACTCATTACCAATGAATATATTCCCTGGACACAAATCTAAACCTGACTTTGCTGAGCCCAGTGCTGTTAGTTTCAGTTACTCTCTCCTCAGAACACATTCTATCCAGGCTACTTGGATGTGGCTGACGTAGTTCTAAGTCATCAGCAGCTGAAAAACTCTGGAAATGCAAGACCTGTGTCCCCACATTGCATCCAGGTCCTCCCTTCCTCAAGCTGGACCTGTTGGGATAGAGCCAGAACCGTGCCCCTGGGACACTGCCCTGGGAAGAACACGTGAGAACCTGAGATGACAGATATTAAAAAATGCAGCACACAAGGTTCTTTCACAAGAAAGACTCTTTTCAACCATGATTAATTTGTAAAACTGCTGTGTTCTGCCTGTGCATTGTATCTGACCTAATTATGGTAATGTGCATGGAATAGATTTGATTCGAGCGTCACAAACCACGGCACTGTTAATCATGTACAGTGGGGGGAATAAACAGATGAGCATGTTCTGGCTATGGGCCACCTGCTAGGAGTGAGATATCTGTGCTCTAGCCACACATCACCACTCCCTTATGGGTCCTTAATGAAAACATTTAACCCTACCTCAGATAACTCATGAACGCTCAAACAGAGCTGCAGGAGGGAAGCAGAGACATTGCTGGATGAGCAAGTCTTGCTGAAAAGGCAGCCCTGGAAGCAGAGAGCATCCAAACTGTCTCTTGTCTCTTTTCTAAAAAACAGCATTCCAGGGTTGCACCAACAAACTGTATGTCATCTCATCATTTCACCCAAAAGCCCTGAACTTTTCAGACCGTGAGATTACGGGGCTCTAGAGCCAGCTTGGCTACCAGCCTGCAGCTCACGGCTACAAAGCACACAGCAGCTGCCAGGTCTTCAAGTTTCTGTGCCACACTCGCCATCACCTCCAGCCACGGGACCTGCCACGTGCCAACACTGCTCGTGGGCAAGTCAGGAAGCAGATCAAGAAACTGATCCAGCTGAAAAACTGCCTCTCTTTAGAAAGCAATAAAGCCTTGCCCTGACGCTGGTCAGTGGTAGGGCATCTCATCAATAAATGATGCAAAAATCACTTTAGTTATTATGAAGGCTACCATCCCTCCAAACAGCTGCTTCTTTATCAACAAACTTCTCACCAAGTGCTATCTCATTGCTAACCTTCCCTGCCTCCCAAAACCTGGGTTGTGAACAGAATGCCATCAGACTGAGTTACACCAGCAGACTCCCCCAGTCCAGCAGGCCCTCTGCCTCCCCCCAAGTATATCCTCAGTAGCACCTCAATGAGATGCCATTATGCAAAAGAGCTGTCACTGCAAAGCGTTTTATTATGCTTTGCCTGATTATGCTAATTCTAACTCTGTGGAGCCACTTTGCTTTCCCTCTCTCCTGGTCCCTCCTCCCCTCGCTCTTCTGTGCTGCCAGCAGATGGGTTCTACTGAAAGGGGGAACGTGAACACAGTGATGGAACAGAACAAATGAAAGAGAACAGTTGGGATCACTTTGCTTCCCCAGACACTGCCTGTGCTGCAGTAACAGGGCTCCAGCCAGTGGCAGCTCTCAGACTTCAGGGGGGTGGGGGGTATTTTCTCTGCAGGTAACCAACAACACCCCAAAGGTTGGGATTAGAACCATGCAAACATGGTGCAAAGAGGCAGGAACTAAGTTCCCTGACAGAGTCTCCTGTAATATCAATGCATTCGGTATCTCAGGGCTTATATCAGAAGCTTCATGAGTTCTTCCCAGGAATTGTTCTGGAAAACAAAAGAAAAATATTATAAATCTTAAAAAGCCCTCAGGATCCAGTTCTAGAGCTGTCCTCCTGCAGTCTGGCCTACAGCTTCACTCCTTGGGGATCTCCTACGTGCCACCTCCACTTCTAGCCCCAGAGGAAGGGAAAACCCAAACGAAGGGATCAGGTTCTGAAGTGCCACGGTGAGGTTGGTGCTGGAGGTGAGGGAGAACTGAAGACCCTCCCTAAGTCTCTTTGCAAGAGCCACTCAGAGTCAGCTCTTCAGGGGCTGTGTTCCCCTCAAGGGTCCCTGCTGCATGAAGAGTTGTGGCACTGACACATTCCTCCCACAAACACCAGTGCCCAGACTCCAGTAATCCTGCAGCTGGATGCCCAGGACTCCAGTAACTCTGGCACTAACAAATTTAGCACCTTCCTTTTATAAAGCCCCGTTGTTTAGTGCATACAAAGAAATCATAAACACAGCATCTTTTACCTAAATAAACGAATCCTTAGTGTTGGAAAGCAGTGTCAAGAAAAGATGGATGAGTGGAAAATGTTTTCTTTTATGAATGGTGTGTGAATTCATTGTTCAGCAGATCTATTTTCATGCTTGTACTGCAACAGCCCAGCTATTTGCAAAACACACATTTTGAGCTAAGGATTTCTGCTAAAGAGACTCTTAACAGCTCAAAGAAGACAACACAGAGAATGATGGGAGCTCATAAGACAAGAGCAGATGTGATCAGGGGTTAGAGTAAGAATCTGGAAAATCTAGGTTACTTTTTTTCCAGAGGACTGAGTATCAGGAGTCTACAGACCCCATTAAAAACTTTTTTTCCATGGTTAGGAATAAAACATCTTGATTTTAAATGCTCATTGGAATGCCAGTTTTCCTTTACTAGCTCATTTTCCAGCTCCTCTAGAAAGAGAAGGATCCTTTGTAAACCAAACTCAAGCTGTGGCAACATCTTTTTGTCTGTGGCTTTGGCTTAATTACTTCCTCTTCCTTAACTGGATCTCCCATCCCATGTTTTATCTCCATCATTAATTAAGGATGGCTTAAAATCTGAATCTAGACTGCATGGTCAAGACTTCCTTCTACTTTGATACACGTTAATAATTTCTTTGATCCTCCAGCACACCAGCACCATGGGATACCAGTGTGGCAGATCTTTCCAGGGAACACGTCTGAGCATCAGATCTTTCTCTCCCTGTGAGACAGAAGTCAGCCCTGTGTTGAAATTGAAACCTGCTCTTCTGCTATTCAGCTTAATTTCTCAGAGGGTGAAGAGGAAAAAAAAAGGTATTTCTGAAAGCTCATTTAATACACTTAATGTTTCAAAAGTACCTAAAGACCCCATGGAAAAAATAATTTCCTTGCAATCCAGCAGTGTTAAATACCATTATATAAATCACTTATGTAACAGGGATGCCTCCTGAGCATCCAGAGCCACAAAAGAGCAGGCTACTGCAAAAAAATCCCAGTTACACTGCGCCTGAAGAAGACAGAGAAGCAATACCCCACATTTCAATGTTCTGCAGTAATGTTTGTTATTCCTAATTAACTGTGAGAAATCTCCTCTAACGGCCTCTCCCCATTTCCAAAGCCTGCCTGAGACAGAACATCTGGAAAGCCCAGCCCGTGTGACTGGAGGATGGTACTTAACAGAGGTTTTTTCAAAAACCTGTTGGAGGGTTGTCTTTTTTCTTGTCACTGCTACACCAGAACAGCAAGCAGGAAAAGCTAACACGCTGGTGTTCCCATCCTGAGGCAGGAAAACACACATCTGCATTTTCTGGAATGCATCTTGCCCATTATGTCAGATTTATAGCTGGTCCCTTTCTGTTCCTATTTCTTACAGAGGAAAAGAAGCCTCAGCGTTCTTTAAAGGCAATTACAACTCGTTTGCTTTTACCAGCTGTCCTCCCATTTTTGGACCACCACATGTTCATCTTTCTGCTTTAAACTGAGCACTGAGGGCCAGGGTACCTGTGCAAGGTTCTCACAGGCGTGAAGGAGTCAGAGATTTGAATGAAAATGGACCACAACTGACTTGGTCCATTTCTTTCTCTGGCTTACCTATGAATGATATCCTTGGTTTTGGTTTTGGTTTTGGTTTTTTCCTTGTTTTTTTTTTTTATTTTTAAAGGTGACTGGTATAATGCAAGTCTAGCTTAGAACCAAACTCCCTGTAACACTTAAGCCAGCTACCAAACAACACAGAACCTCAAGATGGAAAAGAAATGTGACCATAAAGGAATCCTCATTGTCCACAACTCCACAGATCCACCAAATATGTGCCTGAGGCTTATTTTTTAATTAGAAACTAAAAGAATTAAAATATCTGAGACCTAAATCCTCCAGTCTCTCTCACCAAATAGATGAGGAATTTGGCCTCTGCACCTCGCTGGAAGATAATGCATTGGCTGCAGTCACTCCTGCCATGGAACAGCAGCAGCTGAGATACTATCTTATTTATTTATTTTATTCATGTTATTCATTGCCCTAAGACTTTGAGCTCTGTTTTAGAGCTGTGAAAACAGGGTGTTAATCATTATCTTCCTGACAGAACACAGATTTCACTCTTTTTTTCCCCCCCTCCCTGTACAAAGGGCTTCACACCAAGGAGGAAAACAAGGAGTGTGGCCTCTACCAGCTGAAGTGGCTTTGACTAAGAGGTGCCCTGTATGGACAGAGCCCTGGAATCAATTCCTGCACCACAGAGAGCTACAAGAGGGATGACAAATCCTGGTGAATGAGCAGGAACAAAAGACAGAAGGGAAGAAGCAGGAACTGTGCCCTTACTGCTAAAAATGTTTGTTGCACAGCCCCACGTTCTTGCTAACTCTGGATAAATCCCTTCCGACCAAGTTTTGAACTTTGTCCAGTTTTCAATGTGGATTAAAGAGAAATCTGAGTCAGGAGCTAGCCTTAATTATCATTAAAACTAATTGGTACATACATAATTAATCCAGAGTGAAGAAGGAACACTCCTATGCTGACAGCCTGGCTCCAGAGCATCCCATCCTTCTAAGGACCAGTTCCCAGCTCCCCCAGTTCCCACTCAAATAACAGAAAAATCTTGCCTGGGCACTCTCTGTAGGCTCAAGTCTCCTCATTTTTGCTGTTGATAAACAACTTTAGGGTTATTTTTATGTTCTGTGATTCAATCTGAGGTAGAACTCTGAAATGCTAATAGAATACAAGCAGTAATTTCACACACATGCCCCAATAAATGATATTTAGCCCAGGTTTCAGTGAGATAAATCTCCTTTTTTTGTTGTTGTTGTCACACATATCATTCTACTATCTTCTGCTTAAGATAGATGCTTTTGTGCTGTTTTGTACTCTGATTTTATAAACGTTCATCCTTTTAGGGATATTTTCCTGATAACAGAATGACAGAACAAAAAAGAATATGCAATGAAGTTAATAGAATATGAGCTGTAAGAGATACAGGTAGGTGCAGGAATGATGGTCTGGCCAATACCTGCAGGCAGGCAGGAAGAATTGTATCTGTAATGCATTTCAGTTGGTGAACATTTTAACTTGCTTCCCCAGCTTCTGAAAAGCAACTTGTTTATCATTTTAACAGCCTAAGAGTTTCCCATTTGTCCACCTGGGACACCACATGCAAATGGTGATTTATATTCAGCAGAGAAGAGTTGTTATAACACTAAAGTGCCAGTTTAAGGGCAGCTACTAGGGAAATAAAGTTTTGCATCTCTTCATCAAAGGAAGCAAATACAGCTAAAACCATCCAACAGGTTTTGGCTCCAGCTTCAAAATAAGCCAGAGCTCTCTCTGAAGCCAGGACAGACAGGTAATCGATTCCCTTCTGCAGAAACTCCTTCCACACAATTCCCTACTGGACTATTATTGTTACTCTGCTCACTTCAGATGGAATATTGGTTCCGTTCAAACCAACAACAAAGCCTCTCAGATGCATGATTTCATTTCTGGCTTCTGCATCCTCAGGAAATGCACCTAGGTAGGACTTTGAAAGGAAAAGGAGCTTCCCTTCAGTATCCGGACATGAAAGTAGGAAGAAAATATGATGAGGGAGGCAAACAACCATCACCAGAAAGCCAAAGGTGCACTGGAAAGCAAAATCTCAGCTACAGCCCAAGGAGAGACAGCAGTGTCCAGGCACAACCTGCAATGTTCCTCCAGCAAGACCAGGAGGACTGCAGTCATCTATCCACTGAAATCAGCTGTCTCATGTCAGCAAAACCAAAAATTACATGAATGGATGGACCAGGAGCCAAACACAAACACGTCTGTGCACACACACCCCCCAAAGTGCAAAGAGAACAGAAAGAACAACGTTTATCCCAATACATCCTTAAAATAATGTATCATCTGGAGCAGAAGTCACATCGCAGTCACAAAATCGTGTGGGTTGGAAAGGTCACCCTGAGATCACCCAAACCAAGCCCCCTGTCAAGCAGGGCCAGCCTGGGTAGCTCCAAGGCAAACATCTGTCCTCTACATCCAGAAAATCATTATCCAGAAGTGAGACCATCAAAACCAGCCTGAGCAACACAAGCCTTTAGCCTTGCTCCTGGCCCTCTTTCTCACGTTGATCTCACAGTGTACCCCAGCTCCTGAGGAACTCTGCCTGCCCCCAAAGGCAACACAGGGGGTCCCAACAACAGTTGTGTCTCTCAGAGAATGTGCTCCTGCCAGCAGCCCCCTCCTACTTACATCAGGAGGGTTCAAGCTTGAGTTCCTCGACTGATGGCATCCGTGGGAGAGAGGTGATCTCCTGGGGAAATATCAGGCCAGTCAAGACCTCAGAGGTCAAACCCAGCACCTTAAGTTAAACTAGAAACCAGGCAATCACTTCTGAT
The DNA here is from genome assembly GCF_000691845.1 of Merops nubicus. NCBI lineage: Eukaryota > Metazoa > Chordata > Aves > Coraciiformes > Meropidae > Merops > Merops nubicus. Next base: position 29,602 of record NW_008616947.1, on the reverse strand, counting down.
CCCAGCATCACCACAATAGGCCAGTTAACAGCAGGGCCACACGCTGGCTTTGCTGGCTGAACCACCCATGAAAAGAGAAGTCCAGAGCTAACACAGGGACGAGCACAGCACCAGCCAGCACCCCACCAAGCCTCCAGGTCAAGCTCACCAACAGCCACAGCTCTAGCAGGACAAATCCAGCTCTCCAGAACTACCCTTTCTGTGCAAAATATTGTTGGGTTTCAGTTGTGTAAAGGAGTTCTTGTTCTGAACCCATCTCAGTGTCCTTTACACCATTTAGAGTGACACCATGTATAATTTTCAGCTTCTGACATTAATGAGGAATCAATCTCACCAGGTACAATAGTGTTAATCACCTACAGTTTTAAGCAGTGAAACTCCTGCTCTGCTCCCTGTCTCTCCCCATCCCAGCATGCAATTTCCACCAGTAACATTTCAAACGATCCCCTGAAGCACCAGCTAAAATTAAAATCTATTGTAATTATGGCCAATTGAAAAACAGAATTTTTGCTGGGTAGAATTTGATTTTTTTTCTTTGCATTTGTTATTGATCCAAACCAAAGAAAGAAAGCATTCAATGGAGGGAGAGGCTCAGCAAAAATCTGTTGAAAATGCCAGAAATACATCGATTCAAGTCAGTCCCTGGCAGAGGGTGTAGGGCTCAGGAAACCTGCACCTCCACTCCTCCTGCTGGTTCCACCCTGCAGCTGGCCTGGATCCCACCATGGGGTCACCCCTCTGGCCCCAGGAGTCCTGGTAACCTCTGACCAGTGACACACTTGGCAGGCAGCAGCTCTCAAGAACCGTGTGGCTCATTTGGAAATGAAACATTTCATTCATACTTCAGAACCCATTTCAGAAACTTCCATGTTCAACCTCCACTCCTCCTGCTGGTTCCACCCTGCAGCTGGCCTGGATCCCACCATGGGGTCACCCCTCTGGCCCCAGGAGTCCTGGTAACCTCTGACCAGTGACACACTTGGCAGGCAGCAGCTCTCAAGAACCGTGTGGCTCATTTGGAAATGAAACATTTCATTCATACTTCAGAACCCATTTCAGAAACTTCCATTTTCAGAGGGGAAAAAAAACAAAAAACACCAAAATATTTTTTGTTGCATTTCTCCTGCTTTTTTTCCCACTGGCCCTTGTTCTTACACTTTGTAAGATGAATTCTCTTTTCTGCAGTATTCCAGTGGTTCAGTAATAATGCAAACATCCATCTTTATGTTCTGCCTTTTGCTACCCCATGCTCACAGAACCCCAGCATGGTGGGGTGGGAAGGGACCTCTGGAGATCATCTTGTCCAACCTCCCTGCTCCAGGAGAGTCGCCCACAGCAGGGTGCCCAAGATCATGTCCAGATGGGGTTTGAATCTCTCCAGAGAAGGAGATTCCACAACCTCCCTGAGCAGTCTGCTCCAGGCTCAGGCACTCTCAGAGGCAAGAAGTTTCTCCTCCTGCTCAGGTGGCACCTCCTGGGTTCCAGTTGGTGCCCGTTGCCCCTTGTCCTGTCCCTGGGCACCACTGAGCAGAGTCTGGCCCCAGCCTCTTGCCCCCTGGGGCCCTTTAGCTCTTGCTCAGCACTGCTCAGATCCCCTCTGAGGCTTCTCCTCTCCAGCTGACCAGCCCCAGGGCTCTCAGCCTGTACTGGCACAGAGATGCTACAGCCCCCAGCAGCCTTGTAGCCTCCAATGGACTATCTCCAGTATCTCTTTGTCTCTCTAGAACTGGGGAGCCCAGAACTGGACACAGTACTGCAGCAGTGGCCTCACAAGGGCAGGAGAACCTCCTTCGACCTGCTGGCCACACTCTCCTTCACTCACCCCAGGACACTCTCCTGTATCCTGTTTCTCATCACTAGCCAAGGGTGACAGGATGAGACCACAGCACAGCTCCTGCCCCAGAGGTGAGGGCCACTGAAACAGCTTTAAAAAGTGGTATTTATGGGATGGAAGGAGAATCTGCAGGAACTGGCCTTTCATCTGGAACCAAGACCCTGATTCAGCCATCCCCTCAAACACAGACCTGCCACAGTGGATGGAACGTGGGAGTCTTGCTTAATCATTAACTCTTCTCTGCCTTACCTGCCAGTAAACTGCAGATCAACAAAATCTGAAAGTGCTAAAAATTCTTGATGATTGTAATAAAAGGACTTGTACTCCAAAGTGACATAAAACTCCTCTGAAGATCTTGCCATAGCATCCTGAAAACGTGCATACTCCTCCAATTAAGACTTCCTTATAAATACTCTTTAAGCCCAAAGGTGCCATCTCATTTACATATTTATGAGCCTAATAAGAAAACTGACAAGACAGCACTCTGATGCTGCAAACAGCCTTTTGTTGGTGAAGTGAAGAAGCTCTCTTGGAGTGCACAAGCTGGGGGGTTTGCTCCACCTGGTCACCACAGAAAGACCTTGGCCACCTCTGGGTGGCTCCCAACCTCTGGTGATGAAAGCTACTGCACGAGCCTACTACAGGAAACCAAAATATCCTTCTCTCCAACTCTTGCATCAGTTCCATGGTGTAAAAGAGACAGAGGGAAGAAAAGAAACCTAAAAGACTACTTAGGGGCAGCAAGTTATAGACTGATTGGAAGAAGAGAGACAAGACCCAGTAGAGATTTCTCCCTAGCTTGACTTATTTTTCAATGTAAAAATAAAATATTGAGTTAAACCAGTGACTTAATGATTTTAAACTCTTACAAAATTAGGTTATGAAAGACAATTCCACCTGCAGTCTGGAAGCTTGACTCCCAAATGCTTGGCACCTGACGTATCAAACACAGTTTGCTTTATTTCTAAGTGCTGGATGCAAAATTTGTAAATCTGTCCTTAAGAAATCCTCAAATCATGACCTGCAATAAGCAAACGGAGGAATCTTGTTTTCACAGGTCCCTGTTAATGCTGAACCTTCCAGGAGTGATAGCTTGGTACCAAAAACCAGAGCTGTGCCTTAATTTGTTCTGACGACGACTCCATTAGCTTGGAACGATTTAAGATCTCTTTCCTGGGTTCCATCCCTTAATTAATGTGACCTTGCAGTGCTGCTGCTCAGCTGCATTTCCACTTGGCCAACACAGACCACTTTTACAAACTTTTGATCAACTTTTAAGATCGTTAAAGAAACCAAAACCCATCAAATGAAATGTTTAAACAGCAAAAGAAGAGAGACTTGATTAAAGATGCCCTTCAAAGCACAGGGGACTGTTCAAGCTCTGTCTTCCTTCACGTTATGCAGCCGGCACCTCTTGCACATTTCTTCAGCCTCCTGAATGAAATCTGCTTGTTGACTCATGCAATAAAATAAGGTCACATGCTGAATTTTGAGCGGGGTGTAAAAGCAGCTTGACCCAAGGTATGAAATGCAACAATACCCTCAGTAGCACTGTGCTCTCAGGAAAAAGAACAGAACCTTCCCTTGTGCCAAAGCGTTCTGCTAGGAAAAAAATCATGTACCTGTGAAAAGGAACATAAAATGACACATCTTCCTGCTTTCAGCTGCTTATCCCTGCATTAGTTTTCTTAAAGTTCTTTATGGCATAAGTGCCTTGAAAAGCAGGATGACCTGCTCATCTGGGACCAAGCCTTGACTTCCAAGGTTGCTGTTCAGTTCTGTGCTGGACCCCAGGACTCCTGTACCTCAGCTGATCAGAGCCATGCAAGCAAACCAACAAACTAAAAACATAAAAAAAGCCACCAAAACCAAGCACAATGGGCAAAGATTACTCAAACACCGTTTTAACTAAGGCAGGTACAAATCTCTGAACAAGACCAGGACCCACCCTAAGGCAGATACAAATCTCTGAACAAGACCAGGACCCCCCTTTGCACCACTCACACAGGAAGAACATTTCTGTTTCCAAGTAATTTATCAGCTAAATAATCAAAACAAGGCAGGGAAAGGAAATATGGAGAAAGAAATTAGTCTGGATTTTGTTACTCTTAGCTTTATTTTTTTTTAATGTAGGAGTTAATTAGAAGAGAACTAGACTCAAAGGACTCCCTAAATCCAGGAATCACAGGCACCCCAATTTTTAGCCTATTTTAGAGACACTAACTTACATAGGACAGGATGCACAACTACGATTATCTTTGCTGTTTTTTTTCCATGAAATTCAGAGTGTTACCACAAATTTTCATCAAAAGCACAAGTTTTTAAGTAGCTCTCAGTATCCATGCCATCTGCATATAACAGTGTGTTTCCATGTACAAAAAAGAAATAAGCATGATTACTTTTCATCTCCTAGCCAGGGAAATTAAAAAGCATCCGTTTCTTTAATTTAGCTTTGACAGAATAAGCCCTTTGTAATATTCCCATGATCATTTTGGGACTACTTCCATAAGGGGAAGAATCAAAGCGTGCCTAGGCATATTTGTGTACATAAGAATATGTGGAGGTTTTTTCTTGTTGCTAATTAGAAAGCACTTGGATTTGATAGCTACAAGAACCAATAAGGAGTACCAAACTAAGATAAAGCAAATTTAGGTTTGGAGAAGTCCAGATAGTCTCTGCCAAAGCTAGGAGCAGGTTTCAAACCTTCTCAAATATCCTATTCCCTGGGCAGTTTGGCAAGAGGCTAGAAATTGTGCTTAATCCTAAAAATATTTATCAGTTGACCAATCATCTGTTAGCCTGTGGTTGCCAAGGAAACAGGCATTGATGAACATCTTTCTCAGCTGCCCCGTGCCAAAACAACTGTAACAGAGAGGCAGGAGAGCAGGCAGAGCTGAGAGCTGCTCCATCGGCCTCCCTCCTGCTCTGGGGCAGGGCAGGGACACGATGACCTCCACCCAGGACTTCCACGACCCCCTGGGGCACCCAGGTACCCCACAGGGTTCTCAGGGACCTCCCTCTACAGAGCCCACTCCCATTATTTTCAGCCTGGGCTTCTCCTACACCAGCTCTTCCTCCTTACAGGCATGGGAGTTGATGTCTCTATCCAAAAGCTCACTCGTTGCAGCCAGATCCCACTGAATGGCAACTTTTCCACACAACCCTCAGAAAAAAAATGGTGACAGCCAAAAGATACCCTGGTTTCCAACACTGTGATTCCAGGTGGCATCCCTTTAATGTGGGAAAGGAAACTACCCAGGCACTGAGACTCCTGACCCACGGTCACTTGACAGAGCAGTTTACTTCCTGACAAGATTCCTGCATGAGAGCTGCTTTGAGGATTTTTTTTTTTGCCTTTTTCTTTGAAATTCTTTGAAGATCAGACAGCTGCCTACACCTGCGTGAAGTGAACACGAGTTCTGCATCAGATCACACACAGTTCTGAGGATGTATCCCCATACTTCTAGTTTCACAATACATTTTTTTTAATACCTTTTTTTTTTAATGGAGCACTGTTAGAATCAGTCAGTGTCAAACTATGACCAACAATTCTGGAAAGTATATTCCAGGCAGGTATTTATAAATTCACTGTGTTTGAGAAGAAAGTGGCATTTTTTGATACTCACTGCAAAGAATGCAAAAAACCCACCCAGTTGCTGTGGTTACCCTAAGGATGCCATGCCCACCATAATAACCCCCGGAGCTTTCACAGACTAACATGCTGCATTTGGACCATATTTGTATTTTCACCTCCTCCTCTTCAAAATAAAGTGGAAAAAACGACGAGGAAGGAATGAGAGACTCCCTTGCAGATCTATTACCCTTGGCCTTCTGTTCCATCTGCGTCTGAGAGAGAAAATTCAACTGGTATTTTTTAGAGTACAGCTTTGATTTTTAGCAGACCAAAATCAGAGCAACTGCTAACAAAAAGTGTGAAGATGGCAGACAGGAGAGGAAGCCCCATAAGAAATCCAGAGAGTGGCATTTTCCATACAGGGACAACCCTGCTTGACAGAAAAGACATGGCATTTCAGAGCCAGGGCCTTTCAGCTCCATCATGCAAATGTAGATAGTTCAGCTGAGGCCACTCTATGGCAAGAAGATGAAAAATAATCTACTAAACAAAAAGTCATCTTTTTCCTCTTGATCTGAGACTGGCTTAACCCTACAGAATTCAATTTTATATCTGTGTGTTTGTTTAAAAACATTACCTGTAACATCTTTAGTTATTCTTTTTCAGTCCCTTTAAAGCAAGGCAATCTCAATCTACGGTCATCTCATGACAACCACTTCCACAGACTGATTTCTTCTCCTTAAATAAACCCTGATTTCTACATTTATTTTATTTTATTTTTTTTTTTAGTTTCCTGTCTTTCAGTTTCACTGTCTTCTGAGTAATGAGACAGGAGAGAAGCTCCAAATAACTGTTCTCCAAATCAGTCATTATTGAGAATACTTTAACCATGCTTCATCTTAAATCACCTCTTTTCTGAGATTAAACACTTCCAATCTCACTCATCCTCCAAAACACACTGGGAAAGGAAGAACAAATAGGAAAGACAAGCACAGAGACAGACGACACACGTTGGGGGTGCAGGGGTGTGCATTGCCACACCCTGCTGAGGTTATTGCTCCTCAGAGCCTGGGAAGCACGACTGCTTTGGGATGCCCAGGCACGTTGCCACGTTGGCTATTTGCAAACAGCTTGCAAAGGCAGAGGGCAGCCACCGTGGCACAGAACAGCAGCTCAGGGCCTGGAAAAGGCAGGGCCAGACCTGAATGCTCCCCTCTGTTCCACACCACCGCACGGCTCAGAACCCCCAGCCCCCCAGCAAGCAACCTCCCTTTTTAGACCTGAGGAAAAAGTCTGGGGCTGTTTGTTGGCTACTGTGGCACTGCAGTGAATTGTTATGATCTAATTAAGAGAAAAGGCATTGTCTAAGGGAATGGATTTCAAGAAACCTGCCTTTAATCCCAGCACAATCACACGGAATGGATTTACTCGACGCGGTCCATGACCACGGGCCAGTCGTTTACTGCTTCCCTCTCTATCCATCTCCCCCCTCTCCACTTTGCTCCTTCTCTTCCCAGTGATTCACGTTCAGCTCAGGGAGCACAAACATGCAGCACCTTGCAAGAGGTCTTAACAATCAACTGGACCTGGAGGTGCTGCTACAAAATAAGTGAGAGTCACAAACCAGCATGAAATGGCCAAAGGAACTGCTTACATAGGAAATATCGGCTGCCTTTCACTCCCACTATGGCAAAGGTGAGCTCACCTACAGCCACAGCACCTGGGAATGTTTTGCAAACAAATTCAAAACAGTACAGGGAAAAAAAAGGAAAATTTGCTGGATAATTTATTCACAACGAGTAATTCCTCCAGCTCTAATAGTAATACATAATTACATACCATGATGGAGTATTATGTATTAGTTGGGGTATTAATTAGTTAATGTTTGTACAGCTTCTTGAAGTTGTAATGTGCTTAAGCATTATTATTAAGTGGAGCATTCAGTTTTAAATTATTTTTACTGTAACTCAGAGCAAT
>NW_008616947.1:0-22186 GCF_000691845.1 Merops nubicus | reverse complement strand
CTTTCAAAGAGCTGTGATCAGTTGAACATGGTATCTACTGATCCTTTGTCATGAAGTAAAACTCACAGCACAAATTAGGTACTAGGAGGAAGCATTAACAGCTCCCTCGTTGCTGAGCAGATTACAAGTGAGATACTTATCCCCATTTTGAAGGATCCTCCTTTGAAACAGAGGCATGACTTTATCTGACACTGAGATTACACCAGCTTATCAGGCAAGATCAGATGGACTCTGGATTTGACAGAATACCAGAAGCTTCCATGGGCTCCAGAGTGTTGCAGTAGATGCTCAGTGCCTCTGATAACCATGCTGCTGAAGTAATGAAGCCACATGGGTGCCTTATGTTGATATTACTTAGATTAGAAAAGTCAAAAGCCACTAGACAGGATCTGTACCTGCCCCAACCCCCTCTACTTCCTGCTCAATCACAGCAGAAAGGAGAAAAAAAAAAAAAAAAAAACACTAAAATCCTATTTGATATTAAAAGGTTTAATACCTGCTTCTGGGACTCAGAAAGGAAGAACTCTGAGGAAATGCAGCACTATTGTTAAGAAGGGGGTAAAATATTCACTATACGTAAGACAAATGTGAGTCACCCATAAACACCACAGGTTAACATGCTCCAAACAACCACGCCAGGTAGTGTGTTGGTTTTGGTTCCCCCCAAGCTGCAGAGACCAGAAGGAAAGCCAGTGGAGATGTGGAGTGTCTGAGCAGCCCACTGTCTCTTGGAGGACAGTATATTGGCGTTCAGAGCTGCCCAGCTCAGCCCAGAGGACACGGATGCAGCAAACACACCCACGTTCTCATGCCAAAAGAAACAAGCACTGGTTTTTTTTGTGGGGAGTTTCATCAAAATTCATCTAGCTTTCTTTCTGAACTTTCAACATTTGCATTTTTTAATAGTTCTGGGCCCTAGGTAAATGATCCATGAAAGAGAATACACTGCACATCCAATTTATGCAAGATCCACAGAAAATGTGTGTCAGTTTTCATCTGCAGAGGCCAAGCACTTCGGCTTTTGCTTCAACTTCTCCAGGAGCATCCCACGCCAAGAACCTCCAGGAGTGAGGAGCCTTGGTCTCACAGGTGCCTTTGCCACGTGTAACTGGCTCAAGGCAGTGTTTAATCAAGGCAGTTGTTACGCTGACCTTGCTAATTAAAACTACCTAGTGCCGTTTCACAAAGGGTTTGACCTCCACTGATGAAGTCAAGAGGGGACTTGTTCCACAACTCGCAGCCTCATCCAGTTCCTGACAGGCTGTTTGTGCACATACATCACTCCTGACAGATGCTAAAATGAACATCTCCTAAATCAAGAGCGGTGTGAAAATGAAAATCAAATATTTCACATTTAGATGAGTCACTGCTATTAATCTCCTGGATCTGGATTCTTCTGGGAGTCAAACTCCACAACCTTAACCCAGTGTGGTTTTTCAAATTGTATGTGAAATATTTAACTGAGTGGTGGATTCTGCTGTCTCACGTCTCCCCTTGTGAGTCCAAGTTTAGGAACCAACACACAAACAGGCACCTTTGGTCCAATTGACCCTGTTCCTTTCAGATATTAGGTCACAGGCCACCAGTACTAACTTCAGAATCAAAATTACACTTTTGTCTTGAACAATTCCTTTACCTTACTACTTAGGTCCATTTGTGAGCAGACTCCACTTTGTAAAAATCAGGAAGAGAGAGAGCACAGCCCCAAACACATACCTAGAATGACTGCGGTTGAAAGTCAAACGAGACCTTTGAGATCATCAGGTCCAACCATTAACCCAGCACTGCCAGGTCACCACAAAACCATGTCACTGAACATCTCACTGAAAACCTGGTCCTCCTCCTCCCCTACATGTACATAGCAAGGCTAAAATCTGTAATCTCTATCAGAGACTATAATGCAAAATTCACTAGCTGTTTAATTACTTCCAATTTTAGGAGCAAAACCACTACAGGACCCTACACAAACATACAGAGATTTCTTTCTGCAAGGAGTCAGATCAGATGATACCCACTGAGAGCCACAGCTGCCTGCTTCCTACATTACATACAAAAAATCCAGAGCATTTGTAAGTAGCTTTCTCACATTGGACTTGTGAAAATACCTCTGGACACTTAAGCCAGAAGCACCCGCCTTCAAATGCAACCATGAAAATGTCCCCCAGACATGGCCAGTGATGAGGTTGAAGGTAATTCTACAGTAAAAAGCAGACAATGCAAAACAAGATGACAAATAAAGGTTAGAACACAGCTGGCAGAATCTCTGCTCTTCTAAAGATGGGGATGAAGGCTGCAGGGTAACACTTAGCACTGTGCTAAGCAATTCCTCCTTGCTGAAACAAGACTCTGTACCTCTCAGCACCCAAACAAATGATGTTTCCCATCTTTATTTGGCATTTTGCTTGACAAATTTTGTTAAAGGTAGGAAAATATATTTCAAAAAAATATCAAAAATATGTCTAAGCAATTCTAGTAATAATAATTCATGCTCAAGGCAGGTGAAATATGCCCCCTCTGGGAGCCAGGACAAAATGCCATCATTGTCTCTGAGCACAACTTCCCCCTCGGTTCCAGCAGCAACAACAGGACAGGATCATTACACTGCAGGACAGATGACAGCTTCTGAAATACAAACACAGGGAGAACACAGGGCACAAACATCTGTGAGACGAGCACAGACACTGGAATGCAGAAACTAGTTCCACTATAGAATTCCAAAGAAGTTTCCTTCAGGATGTCACGGCCACAGCTGTAGATCTCAGAGGAATTCCACCCAGCAAAACCAGAGGTTTTCTGTTATCTGGCTATTTTTACAGACTCTGTACCTTTTTTTCATTCCCCAGTTGAAACAGTCTCACAACAAATCAGTCTCCTCAAATTTAATCTTGATTCCAATCCCTCCCACCCCACGTATTGTAATTCTCTGCCTGTCAGTCCCACCAGAGCAGTTCATTTGAAAACTGAGAGCCTTTAATCCCTGTAGGAATACTCAGATTTTGAGGCTACCCTGTACCACTTACTTTCAGTAGTTTCATGTGTCAGACTGGTTAAAAACAACACGGAGGTCACACAAATAATTGGTTAAAAACAACACTGAGATCATGCAAATAATTGGTTAAATATATTTGATGCAGATACTATAAGGACAGTATGCAGTCAGCACAAACCCTCTCTTGAGGATGCAGCTGACATAAATAAGTTATTTATTTATTTAATAAATTTATTTATTTAATAAATAAGCTTTTGCAGGAGCCAGGCCTAACTCTAGCACGTCAAGCACAGGAAGGTCAATAAACCCAACACACAGGATGGTCTCTGAGTGCTTTGCCTGCCTTCCTCCAAGAGATTTTTCACTAGAGCTTTAACAGCTCAGTCATCCATAGAGAAATAACTGATTTCTTTTAAATCCTTGGTTAAAAGTTGATGCCCTCCAGCCAAGAGCCAAGCGTGGCGTGTCACTTCTGGTGGTATCTGTTAGCATTATGAATACTTCTGTGGTTTCCCAGTAGCACTTGTTCACACTTGGCTAAATCAATAAGCAATTTCCCCATACGTATGTAATAGACAGGAGCTGTGACAGGAACCAGACGACTTGTTCCATCTGCAATTGAGTTTAGTATTTTACAAAAAAAAAATCATCATCATAATAAACAGAATGAACTTTAGAGAGGGAAAAAATACCCTTTGCTTAATTCCTCTTCTGCTACCTTGAAACCAGATTCAACTTCCTACTAGTTACAGGCTCTAACTCATAAACCACTTGAGGGAACGTTCGTGTTAATTATTTAAAATCCACATAAACACCAGTTTTAATTTTAGATCGTCTTTGAATCTTTTTATTAAGTATTAAGGAAAATGAGATGGGCTCAATTAAAATATATTGGCCATTGCTTAAGAAGAAGGAAAGTCAAAGTCCATCACACAATTAAAATAAAAATAAAAAAACAGCTCAGGCCCATAAAAGTCGTAGGAGGACAGAAAAAAAAAGAGGGGAATGTTGATAAGGAAATCTTTTTAAGTGTTTCTTTTCTCCTTAATTTTCCTTCGAACAACTTGGATAGCCCCCTTGCTCAAGAGCTTGTTAGTTTGGGTTCCCCTGTGCCTTTTTTAATCCTGCTCAGGCAGTCCCAGCGCAGGAGAGCACTAAATGATTCCTGTTTCTCATCTGTGTGATGCTAGAAAGCATCCCCTGAAACCACAGCGAGCACTGGAGAGGTAAATGTTTGCAAATGACATTTTCATACGGTTATGTGCTGCCTGCTTTCCTAAATGGCAGCAAAAGCTGAAGACTCATGCAAAAAGGGCAAATTTATTGTTGTTTTTTCCCCACAGCAGCCTCCGGAGGCCCCAGCAGAGACCCCAGCCCTCAGACCTAGGACAGAAAGCTTCATGCACAGCCCATTCCCAGAGAAGTTCACTGTCCAAACTGCCAAAAAAACCCAAAGGGATGACAGAACCAGCAGTTTTTCAGGAATCAGCTTGTTTAGGTGTGCACAGGGCTCTGGGACCTGGACCCAGGCCCTCCAAAGGAACAAAGCTGCTTCCCAACATCAGGCTTCTCCTCTTTGAGGACAAATGGGAACTCCAACAACTCCTGCTCTTGGAGCTGATCCAGAAAGCTCCTACTTTCTTTTAGGTTTGAAAAAAAGAGGCAAGACCTCACTGAGGTCAGATACAGACAGACTTTGGAACATAATTTTCTCTCAACTTTCTTGGTGACATAAGGAGTATTTAAGAGAAAACAGCTATCATCTGTTAGTATACGTTGAAATAAATACCAGCAGCTTGGGACAGGCTGTATTATTTTGTTTATTCATTTGCATGTAAGTGGAGACTGAAATAGACTGTGTGCACGGTTGGGATGTGCAGGGATGTGGGGAGGGATTTAGTGCTCCAGACTGGCAGCTCTGGGGACAGGAGTCCCCTCTGCAGCCACCAGGCAGGTACAACTGTGTGTCTGTCAAAGCTGCTGAAGTGCTGTGTCTGCACTGGGCTGTTCCTGCAAGAATTATTTCTTTTTGTTGCTGTGATCCTGTGGATCAGGAACCAGCGTTTTGGGTGCAGCACAAATGCAGGAAAGATTTCCATTCATCCCTGAAGAAAAGTACCTGAGGATTAGTAAGTGCCTTCCACAGGGGCCAGAACGCTGCAGGGCATGGAATCTCCTCATCTGTAGTTAATGGATTTGGATTTAAAGTGACAAATCAGAGGCATGACCTGATCCAGGCTGCCCAGTGGCAGTCTCCTGTCTGTCAGATCACACCAGAGGGGCACTCAGCACCCATCCTGCCCTGCCCCACTTCCCAGCACAGTGCCCGGCGCTGCCTGGGTGTCAGTGTGGTTGAGATGTTCCAGCTGGGATGCACAGTCCTGTTGAGAAGTGGTTGGACCAACCCACCCCACGTGCTCTGCACCCAGCCTCGGTGGGGCTGGATGCCCAGACACACACTTACAACAGGGGCTGAGTGCTTTCACCAGGCTCAAGTTCTCCCAAATCCCTCAGTTTTCACTAGAAATCAGTGCTGGCTCAACACACTGCAGGAGGTCCGTGACAGTCAATACTGGTTCCATTCCTCCTGGCCTGACACTTGGTTCCTGTTACCCAATTTTCTGTGCTGCTGTGACTGCCTGAGTGGATCACACAAGGCTCAGCACCACCCAACCCGGGTGGCCAGGGTGGGTCAGCACACACCAGTGCTCCCCAGAGGCATTCCAAAGAGGTTTCCAAGGTCTTTCTGTAATTCTGGAGTGTAGATTTTGTACAATATGAGTTCTAAAATGGGAACTAGAATAGAGATGCTGGGTGGCTTAAAGAGGAAGCTTGGTTTAAACCTCAAAGTCCCAATTCTGTTGCCTGTTTACACGGTTCAAGCCATTACACAGTATTTTGGCCCCAACAGGATTCTGCACTTAATAAAACTGAGGGATGATTTGATTACAATTTGTAAGTATTTTTACAGACAGTGCACTGTTGCAGACACAGTCTAGAAGTGTATGTGGATGGGAGGGTCAAGCTCAGCAGAGCCAACAGGATGTTACACTACAATAAATAGAAACTGTTGCTATGAAAAGCCAAAATGGGAGGAAAATCATGAATCAACTTTTCATGGATAAAGCGATTTTTTTTGCTAGAAAATTTAAGATAGCCTTGTAAAATACGAGGAGGGAAATATTGCGTCAAACTGCCTTTAAAAAAGATAAAAATGGACAGCAATAAAGCAGCAGCAGCCTTTGCTAAGTATCTTTACTGTAAAGAAATCTGGCAAGTTCAAGGACCTTCCTTGAAGAAATCGGCTGAGGCTCAGAGGTAGGTACTTATGCCAAATAAAAAAGGGGGGAAGGGAGGAAAGAAATGGTTCAGATGATAAAACATCAAATGCATGAAGCTGAAATAAAATTAAAAAAAAATCCAACCAAACAAAACCAACAAAAGCCCAGAACTGACTCACTGGAAGGGAGACAGGTGGCAGGCAAAGCTCCTAGCAGGTCTCTGATATTCATGCTGTTGTCTGATTCAAAGGTGATGATGAAATAGTCCCAAGTAAATGCTTTTCAAAGGTAGCAAAGCAAACCTTGCATCCAGATAATTAGCAATCAACAGAAGGAGAGAGGAAAAATACATTTAAATGCCTAGCTAAGAGGAAAAGAACAGTGCAGTGCTCTGAGACAAAGCCAGAGCCTGGTGCAAAGCTGGCCCTGAACAACAGAACTGTAGTTCCAGAACTTCAGGGAACATAGGCAGAGAGAAAAGCTGCCTTGGCTTTTCCTGGTTTTGAAAGGTCTGTAAAGACTCCAGAATTCCAAGAACAAATTGTGTGTGTTACCTGTAAGTGCCATCTCCAGACATACCTGCCATGCCCCACCACACGCTTTGCTCTGCTACAAATCTTTGGCAGCCAACTACTACACCTGTATCATTCCTGTCACTGAAGAACACACCACAGAGTGTTCTGTGCTGTTCTGGAGAGCAGTGGTGGCCTTGCAGGTGCACTGGTTTTGTGGATCCAAGTTTTAAGGCTTCCAGAGCTTTCCCAGCTGTAGTTAAATGGAGCCTGGTTGGAGGGCTGGGGTTGGCTGCATGGCTTGCTCTGATTTATCTCTGGACTGCACCAAGGTCACTCCAACCACACAGCCCCTCTGCTTAGAAACCCCCGAGTGATGTAAAACATCCAAAATGAGACCTCTAAAATGGAGCTGATCTTTTAAAATGTCACTTTCCAGCCTGGGAACTGCCTGACAGGTCCCCAAGTCTCTGCTTTTACCCTCAGTATCAAATATAACAATTATAAATCATGTTTTGTTCACCGAATGGTTCAACCTGGTTTCCCTGAATCAGTGAACTGCTGTTTCTGTGTAGACATTAGTTTTCTGAGGTTCTTATTTGCTTTATGACTACAGCTCAGCTGAGTATGTTTCAGATCTGGTGTGCATCTGTAAACAGCTTATCCAGAATTAATAAATAATTAATACGCGCTGTAAGAAATTATCAGAAATCACATGTGACCTCTTATTTATGTGCTTATCCTGTTTAAAAATTCATCAATGATTAACTAGTACTTTTTAAACCGCTTACAAATTGTACACAGGGCGACTAATTAATTGCTATATTAAGTCTGAAGCAGAGCTAACCTGTGCCCTGCCTATCCTGCCCACGCAGGGGAGATGCAAAGCAACGACCAACTGAGGTGAATTGGAAAAACAATATTTAAAAAAAATAATAATGCTCAAGGAAAAAGGTTAGGGTGTTGGTTTGTTTTTTTTTTTTTTTTTCCCCAATTGAAACATATTTTCCTTTAGTTTCATTACTTTTCCTTTTTTATTTTTTTTTTTCCAGAGCCTTTGTTGGCAAAGAGGCCTTGATGTAACTGAGCAGGAATTTAGCAGCGTAATTTCAAGTGTGTCAGTGAAAGAACATATTCATGTGCTAATTTAACTTCACGTCCTTGATAATAAGCACACAACAAAACTTAAACATTACTGCTATTATGCTACTAAATAACACGGTTTAGAGGCTGGAGAACCAGGCAGGAAACCCACTGATTTCAGTTCTTTAATGGAACACACTTCAAAACGGTCTTCAGGTCACTCAGCTCCTCAGCCCTCTGCAATAAACCATTTGTGCACAGCACATTAAAAGCTTTTTGAAATTGCCACCAACATTATTTCCTATCACAACATTCCACAGGAACATTCGTTTGGGAAATAAAAGCTTGTTACAGGAGGAAAATTATTTTGAAGAGCAATGTTGTATGTTCTGAACACAGACACCCCCAAAGCCCTTTACCCTTGGACACTGGCCTTGGACAACCTTTGACTAGAAGTGGAAGGACAAAACCCAAACCCAAACCAACAGGCCACTCTACAGTGGTCATTTTCTTGGGTCACAAAAGCTTGTGCTTAGGCCATGAATTACTATCACAACAAGGTATTAACAAATGTCTATGAAATAGTCCACAAAGTGAATATTTTTTTACTCCTATAGCAAGCAGAAACGTGAAGAAGCTTCTACAGAATCTCGTGACTGAAACTTTTGTAGGTAGAACTAAGAAAAAAAAAAAAAAAAAGACAAAATCTCTACTTGAACAGAGACTAAAGTCTCATTTTACTATGTATGTACTAACTGGCCCACAAGACTACTCAGATCTCTGCATGTTGCTGGAGTTCTCCCCAGACCTCTCCACTCACCACCTGCTCACCCTCTTCCCTATGGCTCCGGTTCCTTTTTCCACGGCTGTTCCCATGTTTAATACTCTGACCTGGAGACCCTGGGGCTGCTGTGACCCCGTGGTCAGCTCCTCTTCTCCAAGCACACATTTTCCTTTCCTTACGCTCCTTTCCCACAGCTCACCCTCTGTGCTGTATCCCAGCACTGCCAGACCCCAGAGAGCGCTTCTGGATTCAGGAGGTGACATGTCTGAGCCTGTAAGCCAGTGGCACTCCTCTCACTGCTTCCTATGGACTTGCAGCAGTTACAGAGAACATCACTTCACTTTTTTCCTCCCTGAAGGAAATTCTGCTGTGCCCACCACCTGAATCCAAGCTGAAATTCAGTGACAAGCAACTGATGCACTTTAAACAACCTTGCTGCTAACAGTAGAAGTAATGGCATTAGATGAATAGGAACCAGCACAAGTCCAGCTTATAAATTAAGATATTCCTATTTTATACACATGGGAACGAACGAGAGAAAATCCCTTTTACTTCCTGAGCTGAATTCGGTTGTATGCTGCTAGCTTTGCTCAATATTTAATCATTACTTAAGACCCCGAACATGAAATAGTTAAATCATTCAAATGCACATATTATTTTTTTTGAAATAGCAGCAAGATGAAACCTGTTCTGCAGTGGCCCTGCTGAAGGCTGGGAAAGGAGTTAACACTTGCTAGGAACGAAGAGAAATCATTTCCATTCCTTCACCTGACACATTTTCAAAGGGAGTAATATTTTTTCCCTTTCAAGTCCTGGTATTTCTGCTTGGTGATGATCTAAGGTGCTGCTCCATCTGAAACTAAAAGATAGATTGTAAGCCCTTTCAGGCAAGGATTTATTTTATAGGAACATTGTGTGTCTATAAGATACTTCACAAAGTAGGACCTTGACCATAAACAGGAGTTTTAACTACTGCAGTAACAAAAAGAGGTAGAGAGAAGACAGTGTATTTAATTCCCACCTTGAGCAGTCTTGATTAAAACTGTCACTGCCTTTTTCTTTTCTTTTTTTTTTATGTGAAAAAAGCATTTTCTGTTCAGAAAGCATCCATAGGAAAGATCCACCTTGGAAACATCCCTATCTTGGCTTAAGGATGTGGTTGGCTGGTTGGTTTTTCTTTTCCTGAAAACGAATACCTCCAATTTTTAAGGTTCAAGTTTTAGTATTTAGAGGTAACTGAGAGCCCAGCTTGCTCCAGAAAGTGTTTTGTAAATTACCACATGCTTCTGTTACCAACTTTGAATCCATCTTCAGCAATCCATCATGCCAAATTAATGGAAGAAACAAATCTGAGACAATTCCTGGACTCAGCAATGATTTTTAATTAATTACCTATAACCGGAACATTTGTTAATCCTCTAGAACAAGACTTGGGATCTTTGACAAACTCCTTCATTTTTTCCTCAGCTCAGTTACCAAAATCCAGGATTTACAGAAGCTCTTGAATATGCTTATTCTAGAATCACACTGTCCCCTCCAGAGCCTGTTTTCTAATGGGTTTGTAGCTCACTGAACAAATCATTAGCAATCACATCCCAACTGTAGGGAGGTAATTCATTACAACTGTAATGTTTTGTTCATTAAAAACAAAATAATCAAATCCCATGTCGTTGAGGCCAACAACCCACCACATTTGGGCAGTGGAAGGTGAAGGAGCCTTTTCTTCAGGCTGATTTAAAGTCAGCAAGCTAAGGAGGCCTTTTGGAGTTGGACAGCAGATATACAGCACCTTGTTAAAGGACACTGAGTAAGAAAGAGCACAACTTTCAGAATTCACAACAATCTTAAAATACACTTAATTAACACTGGGCTTTGTTTACTTTTTGTACACACCAGTCTTTTGGTGATTTCCAAGTTAATGAGAGCTTATATTACACCGTTCTTGTGATGAGCTTTAAGTGGTACCTTGTAGTACAATAGATCACTAGTGGTTTTAATGCCATTACCTTGAGATTATTATCATTGCTCCATGGAAATAGGATTGGAGCTGGTCACAGACTTCAACCTCATAGGAGGTCTCCAATTTCCTCCTCTAGCTCTAAGCATGCAGGAACAGCAAGTCCCTGTGTGAAAGAACAGTGGAGAACTCCAGCAAGGCAGGACCATGAGTTAGAGAGCAGCAGACCCAGGCAAGAACAGGGTGAAAGGAACAGCAGAGAGGTGCTGAAAATTGCTTATTTCAGCAATTTGGATGAATATATAAAAGGGACATCTTGTTCCAACCCCCGTGCCATGGGCAGGGACACCTCCCACTAGACCAGGTTGCTCCAAGCCCCACCCAACCTGGCCTTGAACACCTCCAGTGATGGGGCATCCACAGCTTCCCTGGGCAACCTGTGCCAGTGTCTCACCACCCTCACAGTGAAGAACTTCTTCCTATTTATACTTTCTATAATAATTTAATTAAATTGTCATTTTCTTGAAAGCCAGTGGGGCTATCTCAGCGTGCAAGGCTCTGTGTGATCTGCTGGGGGTTTGTCTGTAACCACTCCTCCCTGCGCTGGGTGACACAGAGACACCCTCAGCCACACGTCACATCTCAGATACATCATCCTCTCTGATGAGCTTGCTGTCACTGTGGAGAAAGGTGTGATTTTAACAGCTGGACACGTTATTTTTCACTGGGAAGGTTATTAACCTTTGGAACAAATTACTGGAGAAGTGGAGTTCTCTCTCAAGTCTCAAGCGACTCTCTGGAGGCACCTTTTAGTCAAAATAATCTATTTGCTTTATAAACAGTGTAACCTTGTGAAGTTTTGTGGTCCCTGACCTACAGAAGGGCAAAGCAGACACCTAACTGCCTCTTCTCTGCTGGAATTTCTGTGTATCAGTGTAAAACACCCCCCTCCAGATCCTCATCAGACACGAGAAGTGCTGAAACATGTAAAGTCCCACCCACCTTTTCCTTATGACCCGTGTGGAAAACTCACTGCAACATTAATTCTAGTCTCTTGTCTATTACAGAAAAACAAAGAAGTCTGGCCCTTGTTCTCAAAGCTCATATAATAGCTGTTTGGGAGCTAATCATAACTAGAAAAAGGTTAATCAATTCCTCAGATTGCTGAAGCTTCGTGCACACTGGGACTGTTAATATATTCAACAACAACAACAACAAAAAAGCAGCAAAGAAAACACCCCTAGATTTTGTTTTCCAATAAAAATTTCTAATAATTCCAAATGGCCAGTGGGTTGTTTCCTTTTTTGCTTTGTACAATTTGTGTTCCAACTGCAAAAACACACAAACTGCCTCCATCTCCCCACTTCACTTTGCATGTGACATTGATGTAGCTTTTTAAGCCAGAAGTCTAAGGTATGATTTAGAGGCTCTGGCAAAGAAAATGATAATGCTGGGGAAAGAACTGGATGGGGAATTTACATTAAAATAACCCAATTTCACTGCGCTGCAGAAAACTACTGGGACGAGGGAGCACCTGAGTAGCTGTAAGTAAGTCTCTGTTACATCTGAGTGTAGTGTAGACATTTTAAAAGCACTAAATAGGCACGTGCTCATACCACCCCGACACAGCAGACACTTCAGACTGGCTTTTATGCCAGGCACAAACCAGGCTCAGCAGGAGTCCCTTAAGGCTCCACACAATACAGGTTCTGCCTTCCTGCTAAAGCAGCAGCTAAAGCCCCAGCCCTGTTCTGGCAGCCACCACGTAGGAAGAGAGCAAAAGTCAACCCTTCCCAGCTGACCCCCAGTGCAAGGAGATGGGAGGGCAAAGACTACAAGGCAGGAGACATTTTCAAGTCTTTAAGCACTGGTTTCAATGCTCAAATGCTAATGAAAGTCAACCTGACCTCGCTTTCCTTTTGCAGCATGACAGTTTGCAGTGAGATGTTCTCTCCCAGCTCAGACAATAAATCCACAGCACAGTTCAGAGTGGTTCCTAACTCGTGTGGTCTCCAGCCATAGCTGAGTGGTGGATCACAAGGAGGAAGGACCAGGCTGAGGCTCCTGTGTAGAAGCTCTCTCCAATATATTCCTGAATCTCACTTCACTGAATTGCACCAGTCAGCATGGCACATCCCTGTCCTCAGGAGTCCAAGTGCTTGGGCTCCTGTGGGTAACTGGAGTAAGGAGGAGCCAGAGTAGCAGCAGAAGATCTAGCCTCAGGTTCTTCCACAGGTTAGAGCTGTAAACAGCGTGCAGCCCTACACTAAAGGGGAGCAATGCCTAACTGCCTGATGGGACTGAGCATAATGCAAGCCTGAGGATGGTTCCCACTAACATCACCTCCACCTCCTTCCCCACACTTGGGACAGAGCTGCTCTGAAGCTAGGCAAGATCAAAAGTCGAGTAAGGAGCTGTGTACCAATTCCTTGTCAGCTTCAGTACTTGCAGCGTTTTTTCCTTCTTGGTACTAAGAATGAAAAGAATTGTAATCAGAGTTTGCTTCCCAACAATATGTAATCTGGGGATGTTGTTCTGTCTTTTGCCACGTCCAGCACAGCAGCTCTACACCATCCCAGGGGAAGGCCAACACACAGGGACATCACAGGAAAAAGACTTTAAGAACACAGAGGCTTCTATTTCCATAGAGTCTTGGATGAGACATGACATTACAGCTGGAAATCAAATTACCACTAGAATGTGTGAGTCCTAGGACTTGTTCTGTGTGTTCCAACCCATGTTTGTGTGTGTTTTTGGGTACACACAGACACCAAATATCTGCCCTGACCTCCACTACTGCTTAATACACATCCTGTTAAATTACATGGGTAATGATGACCCAGAAAAAATCATTCCTCTCATCCTCACACAATGTGAGAAGTGCTTGGTAATTAACTAGCCTTTAAGAATGACACTGTCGATTATTTCAGGACAATCAAATAATAGCACAGAAATTGAGTCTGAATGGGAAGGACGGTGTCAGATGTAAAGTTTAAACAATAGCTGTTTTGCCTGTCATTCATACCAGATTACTGCAGGAGGGGGGAAAGAATGACTATTTATAACCTGTCAGTCTCAAGAAACCACAGTTATGAAGATTTAATTAACACATGGAGAGGTTTCAGGCAATCACATCATTCTAAATTTAAGAAGTGGCACATCTCAGGCCCAAGATGATTTAGAACATTAACAAATGCTAGTTGAACCAGGGCAAGAATTTGATGGCCCTGTTGGTTCCTTTTAAAGCATCCATCACGGCACAAAGATAATCCAAAAAAATGTGTTGGTGAAAGATGAGAGCAGTGAAGAATCATTTGGAGTTTCAGAGGCCATCACACAAAAGGAGAAGCTGATTTTTAATGAGAACTGAGTCTGAAAACGAGCAAAACCATACAACTCAAATCTATTAATCAAAGACACTCTCTGCATTGGAAAAGTCTGGGAAAAAATTGAGTCTGGGTGTATGGATGTGCAAGGTAGAGAGTGAGATTGACCTTCCCATGGAGAACTTGAGCCTTGTGCTTGGTGCCAAAGAGCTCCTCCCTTGGCCTGACACTGAGGAGAGAGCTGCAACCTGTGCACAGTGCAACCCCAGAATGTGGGATGGCCTTTTGAGACTGAGAGCTGGAGTTACCCAATGAACAGAACCACGTCAAAGGTTTCTGAAAACCTGGACTGTGATACCCACCACTCAACTCCCCTCCTCCAACTCAACTGCCTTTCATGCCTCCATTCCCTCTTTCGCTGCCCTACTTGTCTAGATTACCTGCTGTGCCCTGTTCTCCCAGGCATAGAAAGATCCCTTCAATATCTTCATGCAGTGGTTAAATTTGGGAGTTGTCAGCTGCGACCCAAACACAAATAGTCATAGAAGCAACACCCCCATTACACTGAGCTTACCTTCTTTCACTTCCTATCAACTGCTTCTTAACTGGATTAAAATACAAGCAACACACAGTGAAGTCCACTTCTTCTTAAAAAAAAAAAAATAAAATCTTGACCAGGGCTTACAAAATAAAAAAAATTATAATGCCCCCTCTGCTTTAAACACAGGTTTTCCATTCTCTGGGAAGAACTGGAGCTGGAGATTGCTTTTTCTGCACTGTGTGTTTATATCAGTGTGGGGCTGGAGCACTGAACCTATCAAAAGATCTTTGTGCACCACATAATTACTGAGCTCTGCCTGTTGCAGGGAAGGACATGCCACGTCCCCACAATACATTTAATACAAAGTGACTTAACAACCATCTAATTTTGCTCCTGATGTAACACTTGCAGTGCAGTTGACACGTCTGGGTAGAAAAGACTACATACTGTTATGTGACAAAAGAACTTACAAAACTTCAGCATCAAATCAAGGTTAAGGTCAGTCTTCCCCGCTGAGGCCTTTGCACGAAGAGAACACACACCCATGCAAGCACACAGCATCACTGGTCCACCTTTGATCACAAACAAACTGATCATGTTCTTTTTCCCCACAGGCTAAAAAACAGAAATACTATTTTTCTTTTTTCTTCTTGCCTATTTCAGAGGAAATTGAATAATATGGTGATGGTGTAAGAAGGAAAAAAAAATGAGTCTTAGTTGCTGCATAAAAGTGTGATCTATGTGACAGAGGAAGTAGAAATTAGGATAATATTAATCTGATGAGTTTTGAGAACTTCAGATAAAAAGTACTATGGAAAAAAAAAATCCTTGTTTTTCTGCCACACAAAAGCCAGGAAACAAAGAAGAGAATTTCCAGCATCCACACAAAGTCCTGTCACTTCCTGCCCACGACAGACACAGCCTTGGACCACAAAGCTGTCAGGAAAGCCTCTCTGCCTTGCTAGCATCCCTGAATTACTCATCCTTCAGCCAGCTACATTTAAATGTATCTAAAGTACCACAAAAATAATTTTTAAAATGGTTTGAAGTTATCAACCTGTATTTGAACCAAGGAACAATGGTGGAGGTCTCCCTGTAGCTGCAATACACCCAGATGGTGAGAGGTTATAGACCAGCAGCATTTCCTGGCCTTCCTTGCCTTTCCCATCCTTGCAGGTGGGACAATTCCCACTCGAGTGCCTGTGACAACAGTGTGAATGAAGAAGGAAAAGCTTAACAGGCAAAGAAAAAGCAAAAATTCAATAGGGCAAGAAGCCAACACTCCCCTAAGGTGACAGCCCCTCATTCTGTCCCTTCACTGCACGCTCTGGCTTCTAACAAAGTTGGAATTTTGCAGCTAGGAACAGAGATGACACCTCCCAGGAAATCCCTCAGAATTGATCCAGTCATCTTTTGGGGAGGATGGAGAGATCTACAAGCCATCTAAGCTCCTTTGACTGCACAACTGGCAGATGTGATAAAAGCTGATTAGTGTCAAAAAATGTTTACTGCTGCAGCCCATCTGTGTTCAGTCCTAAAATACCTGGCTTGAAATGACCAAATGCCAGGACATCGATAGGGACACAAATAACACAGGAATATTTCATGTTGAGATGTTTCCAGGGGGCTGCACGTTCCTCCAGGCCCAGGAGCTCCTGCTGGAAAACCAAACCCATCTCCTGAACACAGCAGGGAGAGCAGCTCAGTGAGAGGAACATCCCTGCAGAGCTTTGACCTCAACTGTGGTCCCAAAGGCTTTGAAACGTGTAGGTGTCTCCTACCAGGGGCAGAGTGTCTGCCAAAAGGAGCACGTGCCCTGGAGCATCACTGCCAGAGCACAGAGCAAACCAGCCCAGAGACAGCTCTGACCAGCTCAGGTAGCCCCAGGCTGGGGCAGCCCGGCTGGTTTAAGCCACAGGCTTTAACCTCAAGAATCAGGTCAACTGTTATTCTGGAGGAAAGTCTAAGGAACATTTCTGGCAGCAGAACACTTACTAATAAGACTGTTTATCCCTTTTAGAGCTGCATTTTTTTAAAAAATACATTTTGGTGTGTGTTTAAAAGAAAAAAAAATATATGAATAGGTTCAACAGATTTCTCTGCCATCCCTGTCAGCATTCTGCCTCCTGGCGTGAGCTCCATAATGGACTAACATTGATTCTTTTCTCCTCCTTAACATGCTGGCAGCACATCACAGAGTCTGAGTGAAAGCAGAGGAAGAGATGAGAGAAAGGAAAAGAGAGATGGAGAGGGCAAGCTGCCTCTGTCACGATTCCAGCAACGCAGGGATCCTTCCTAGGGCCGAGCAACAGGAACACAAGTATTTTCTTCTCTTCTCTCTGAGCCATCCTCGCTGTGCATAACTCAAACCCTGACATTTCTAGGAAGTGGTAAAATTAGGAGAAGCAGAAAAAGAGGTGCTGAGAAGGCTGGGAGCAAGATGGTCCAGCTGTTACCCTCCCAGATGCATGTTATGCTTGAGACTATGAATCCTAAGCACAATTCCAGAGTTCCATCAACTTACTGTCAGCCTCTGGATGAGACCTAGAGGACCAATCGCAGAGGTGGGTAGGAAAGTTTCCAAGCCTGAGGGAAAATCTGGGAGATGTGGCTTCAGCTTCTTCCTTTGCCACCAGAGAGTGGCACCACCTCCGAGCCAATGGCTTTGGAGGTCTCAGCAGCACCTCTATCATGAGACCCAATTTCAGATCAGCCCATCTCTCACCCAGGCACCTGAAAAAGGACTGAGGAAGACATTCAGAAGTGTTCAGCTTTCTTCCACTGCTCCCTTTTCAAATTTCCATCCAGTGCCTCGCTTGCTGCTGAGGCCCAGCTGGCTGAGCTGCCCCAGAAACACAGCCAGGACTTTTGGGAACATCCTGGGGAAATCTCACACTTTACAAGTGCTGAGCCCAGGACAATGTGCCCATTTGAATGGCAAAAAATGGAAATCTCACACTTTACAAGTGCTGAGGACAATGTGCCCATTTGAATGGTAAAAAACGCAAATTTCTACCTTTGGTCCTAATCCTGAAGACACTTCTATAATTTACCTTGTCCCCAAACCTCTCATTGGCCCTGTGCCTAAAAGATTTCACTTCTGACATATTTCTCCCTGATACCCTGCACTGAGAAGTGCTCCCAGCTCAGCCTTTGCTTACTCTCCCAAGGCAAACACAGAGCTTATGACAGAGCTCTGCTAGATTGATTCACCTTTCAGTTTACAACTCAAGCAAGAATTCAAGGTCCATCTATACTCACAAAGAGGTGAGAAGGAGATGTGGAGAAGGAGCACGAGAGAGGTGGAGAAGACATAAGAAAGCTAAATTAACAATGCCCATCCCACCCTGTTCCAGATCACAGTCCATGGACAGACAACCACATCACTTTGGCCCTGAAATGATGACAGTGGTATTTAATTAACAATTACTGCTTCCCATACTCCTCACTCATCGCCTCCCCTACCCTTCTCTCTTTGTAAGGCACTACCTGTGGGATCAACCTCCTTCTGCACTCCCCAGGCTGTGACCAAAGCACACCTCTGCTGTCAAGTCCTTGTTGAGCATTCACCATAGCAACATGAGGCTGATGGCCAAAGGAAGTAAAATCACTGCTTTGGAGAAAAGTTCTGCCAAATCATTGAGTAAGCTCTCTCATAAGGTCATAGTACCCCTGAAGCTCCTGCTTGGCCCTTGGGCAGCCCTTCCAAAGCTGAGGTAGAGAACCATGAATGCCCTCATGGAATTGGAACCTCAGACCAAACAGTTTCTGGGCCGTGGAGACTATTTTGGTTTTTGCTGTTTGTATCTTCTTCCAAACCACATAGTAACGATGTTTAATAAATAAATAACAAACAAAAGTGGCATGTCAACATTTCCCTTCAAATTAGGCTCAAAAGGAGGTCAAAAGCAGCCCACCGAGTCCGCATATGTCACATTCCTTTATCAATCTATTTAATCCCACTGGCAAGAAGGGAGGGAGCAGGATTCAAAGTGAACATAATCTTGTGCGACTGATTTTAGCGTGTAGGAACACAAGTGACAACTGCCCTGGTTCTCACTCCCGTGGAAAAGGCAGGAGCAGCACGGCAGAGCTGTGCTTGTCTGAGTGAAGAGGTGGGGTTGTTTGTCAGGCGCTGGGGTTTGGTTAGACATTGAGAACCCAACGTGTAAAGAGTCACCTCGCAGGGTCTGAGTCAACCGTCTCTCAAAGGGCTTTCATCAGCCCTGCTCAGCTAACACAGGAAAGATGTTCACTTGTTTGGTGGGTTGTTTTGCGACTGCCAGCCTGAGAAATGGAGATGAATAACTTCTGAAGAAAGGGGGGAGTGTTTTTGTAGCAAGGTTCCTTCTCCCCATACACCTTCCTAGTGTGCTACAGACAGATATTTTGTGTGTGATCTGTATGAAATACATGATATCACAGCTTGGTTTATGAAATTGCTTTTTATGGCTCCCAGATCTTCAGCAAATGTACAACCAAACACAAAAGAGAGAGGGAATAGGATGCAGAACGCAAAGCAAATAACAAAATGAGAGAGCAGCAGTCTGCTGACTGGATGGTGAGAGCCAAAATCAGGAGCATCCAGTTCCTTGAGAAGCCTTTGCCAGCTGAACCCAGGGGCAGGAGTCGGGGTTACAGCCCCACACACGCCAAGGGACCCGCTCCCATCTGCACCAGCCTGACTTTGCCTCTGCCTGTACTGCAAGAAATAATTCATAAGGCATGGACTTAAAAAAGCTGCCACACAACCCATAGCTGCAACCCCCTGACGTGCAGGATAAGGACCCAACACAGGGCAGCTCTCCTAGCCCTCTCTTGCTTGGCTCCAGCTAGATATCTCACCAAACTTCAACCAAAAACATCATTCCCTGCTCATGTGCACGGCTGCTGTGAAAGAAAGAACCTGCCTAAATCCCTAAGCATGTTGTTTCAAGGCCAGATCTGTTATGGAAAACAAGTGGTTTGTGGATGAGATAGGCAGGATGCTCCTAAAACCAAAATCATCACTGTGAACATAGCAGGCAGGACCTTTGGCTGCTCGGGAGCCACCCACTGTCACCCAGCTCCCAGCAGTGGAGGAAGCTCAGGCATCCTTCCCAGGTTAAAATGGAACCAAGCCATTCTTTCTTTCCTGAAAGACACACCATTTTTGGACACCTTTGCTGCTTCCAGGCAGCTAAATGTGGGGGCAGACATGTGAAAAGCAGACAATCGTTTGAAAAATATTACTCAAAGAAACAAAATCAGTCAGTGTAAGCAATGAATTCTGAAAGCCCACCTGCCTTCACCTTGACAGCTCTTCTCCCCTCTCAGTGGTCCTTTTTGGGGAGAAACCTCAGTCTGAGGGCAGTGACTGAGCAAGTCAGACTGATGGGGTGAAGGGCCTGAGTTGCCTCACTTAGCCAAAATAAGTCTTCCCACGAGTGCATACATCTGGGTAAATTAGACAATAATGAGATGTTCCATCATCTTTTTTTCCCCCCAAACACAAAACCCTTCCTCCACTGAAGACACTACAAGGATTTTTCTTTTCTTACCATTTTTAAGTACTGTACAGTGCATATCTATCCTTTTACAAGTGGAACCTTGTAGCTATGGAGACGAGGAATGTTAAATCCCAGCTGAAGATAGCATTTCAGTGAGGGCTTATGGTTGCTACATGTGCCTTCAATGATCTGCTGTTTTCTGTCTCCTGAAGTCTTTAACAGCCAATGCACAACAAATCCCCCTGCAAACACACTGTGCACCTTCAATGTGCACAGCACTGTCACCTCAGTACAGTCTTACTGATTTACACCAGAACCCAGAACCATGGGCAACATGATGAACAGCTTGAGTCTGGCCAAGTTGTGCACCAGCCCAACTCAGCCTGGACAGAGTGGTGGAAGAAGGTTGTCCTGGCACTGGGACAGCACCTGGAAACCAGGTGAACTGGGGTCCAGATGTTTCATGCTGTGTGGGACAAGCAACAGCAACGTGAAGAAATTTTGCCACACTGACCTTCTGTTACTGGACCTGGTGGGACTCTTCAACTTATTATTTATCTGCTATAACTCAAATTACCTAAATCATCCAAACTCCCAAACAACGTCACATATTCCCTGTTTTCTGTGCACTGCAATCAAAGTCCAAGTTCTGTTACAGATGATGGTTTCAGATGGACATTCAGGCCTGGCATGCACACTCAGCTGCCTCTCAGTGTGAATTAAACAGCATTTTATTCAAGCTAATGAAACTCCAGCGATGTTAAACTTGAGCATGAAGAGGAGACAGCTTTTCAGGTCGAATTAATGCTCCCTGTGACAGCCAGTGAAAATCCAAAACAACTTTGTTAGCATCACTTTCTACTTGAGCTGCTAACAGGAATAAAAGCCCCAAACCTTCATTCACATGATCCTGTTAGAAAAGACAAGGGTATGGCAGGTAGTTTTCTGTTCTGAAGACACCATTGCTCCATAAAAAGCAGCCCCAAAACATACACCTTTTTTTTTCCCCTACCCCTTAGCTCCATGGTCTAAAATCAGCTGGGGATTTCAGGTGCCCAGTATGAAATATCTTAAAGCTACCCTGTTGTCTGAAAGTGGAAATGTCCACATTTAATCAGTCAGGAGCCTAGAACTGCAGCCTGCTCAACACTGCTCATCTTCAAGACACCCTCCACGCTACCTGGCTGTCAAAGACATAGCTCAAAATCCACCACAGTCAAACCCAAGATGCATAAATGGAGATGAACCCGTTTCCACAGGCACATTCAACACTTTTCAGGTAGGATGTCCACCACCAAGGAGGCAAAATCAGCCACGGTTCCACAAATACCTCATCATGTGCAGGATTAAGTAACAAGTACTGAGATGTTACTGAGCAAATCCTCCTTGCCAGGTAACAATAAGCAATGGCATTCACAAGTAAAAACAGTTTTTATATACATATTAATGAGTCACTGACAACACAGCAATAAAAATATACCATATTTTCTTGCCAAAGCTGAATACCAGATGAAAGAAGCACTAAGAGCTTTTCCTATTTCCATTTCCCATGTTGGTGAGTCAAAATCACAACAGATGTGAAACCATTCACTCCAGTAGAGTTGTCTCTCAAGCTAAACCTTTACTGATCACTAAAATGAAACAACCTCCCCCAAGAATCCCCTTTTCCCAGCCCAGATATTTGCAATTGTACTGCTTGACTCGGGGCCTTCACACGGCTGAAGTTCAGAAGAGCTCCTAAGGCAGCTCCTGCTTCTCCAGGAAAACAATCCAGTGCCCAAGGTTGTGCTGCAGTCCTGCTGGCCCCTGGTTTCCTTCTGAACCAGACAGAAAATGCAGAAAATCTCTGGCATTATCTTTAAATAGGCCATAAGCCCCTCAACATTTGATGCGAGGTCTGCAGTAAAGAGGTTTCAACATTTATTTTTATAACAGAAAAGGTTCTTGAACTCCTCTGTTTTTACCAACGACATTCAGAACAGGCCTCTCCTGTAGCCACTGCTAATAAAATGGATGGAAACAGGGGGAGAGCAACACGGGGGTGCCTTTACCACACTCATCAGAGGTTTTTACTTCACTTTAATCAGTTTTTGTTTGTTTGTTTTTTTTTTTTAATTCAAAATAATCACCATCACTTCCCTGACTGTTGTTAGTTAACGACATAACCCTTTATACAGAACAAACCCAAAGGCAATAATGATAATAATAATAATAAATAATAATA
>NW_008616946.1:51581-59652 GCF_000691845.1 Merops nubicus | reverse complement strand
GTGTCATTCACAACAATACCGCAGCCCTCCCCCACCCCCGAAAAACCCATAAAAAGCCCAACCTGAGAACCACTTCCCCACAAATAGCACCGCATAGCTCCTAACACCCCCACCGGCAGCACAGACCCAGCATTTGCTGTCATCTTCTGCATTAGCATTTCTGTTAACCCTTTTGTAAGATCATTTGACTCAATTTCAAAATTCCTTGTTCTGAACAACACTTGTTAAATATTGGCCCTGACTGCTACACAAAGTGATAGCTTGGTAGTCATAACCCACAAGATATATTTAGCTTCACAAACTCATCATCAATGGATTCTGAAAGCATTGTAGCCAACAGACTGGAAACCACATGCAATACAAACACATAATAGAACTTTTAATGCACAAAGAGACTAAACAAAAAGATCCTTGACCTTCTTGCTTTCCCTTGCATACCATTATCCCCAGTGAGACAGCAAATGGAATGACGTGGAAAGCAACAGCTACCATCAAGCAACTTTGGAAGCCAATTTCTACAGTAGTTAAGCAGTTAATGGCGTTAATCAGAATGATAACTTATTAAATTTTACATTTATGCAAATAGCATTTTGGCAGATCACATGGAGACCTGAGTAAGCAGAGTCTGCCAGGAAAAGGTCCCAATATCTTTCACATTTGCTGTTTGGTTTTTTTAATACCGTGTAAAATAGTGTCCATGATGGTTGGCACATCAGACAAATCACACTTAAGTAAAAAGCTACAGTCACAAATTAATCTCCACCGTCCCTAATAGATTAATGAACAAATTGTTTAATTCTTAACCTTTAAGAAGCAGAGATTAATCTCTACAGCTAAATCCAATCTCTCTCTTTATCTTTTTAACAAGAAGTTGACATTTCTTACAGACCTTCCTAAAACACGCAACATTTACCGAACAAAGAAAATAGCAGATATCCCTAAGCCTCTCCATGCTACAGTGGCGAGGGTATCTACAGCACAAAAATATAAAGCAACAGAGCAGTTTAGGACTATGACATGAAAGGCCATTATCTGCATGTGATGATATGAATCAGGAAAACTGCAGCTTAGGGTAGGCAGAACTTACAGCAATCTTGGTCCTGTAAGGCCTGTGTGGAAAATTTACTGTTTTGCAAAAACAGTATCTGGTAACTTTTTGGCTTTGGGTCGCATTTAAATTCAACAAGGATGGAAGAAGCCAAGGTTTGGATGAACAGCCATGAATTGCACTGCTAATTGCTTCCAAGATGTTAAAAGAATATCAAGATGTGCTCATGCACAGTGTTTTCCCCTTTGCTGGTGCTGTTGTTTAATAGAATTAAATTCTGCACAGGATTTTACCCATTCCTTTAGTTCATTCTCTGTCTTTGGGAAAACAAGGTGGGAACCACTTGCTGCAGGATGTTGTACAAACTGAGCAGTTCACCAATAGAAATTGTACCTTTATTTTGAAAATCAATAATCTTGCTTATACGCAAGCCCTAACTGTTGATTTATTGATGCGTATGTAAATATACGTGTATCTGGGTACCTTCCCTTTGTTTGTGCAAAGCCTGCAACACAGAATGTTAAAATATCTCTGGAAAAAATAATTGGCCTTTTTTCTCCCCTTTGGGTACAAATTTCTGATTTTAAATGAATGTGCAGGTTTCCTGTTGCTGCCTTCATTTCAAAATACCAACTAATTCTAGGTTTAATTAAAACAGAATGCTTTATATCACAAACACCACTTTAGTTTTTTGACAGCACATATCTTCTTTACCTTAATGTGATCACTGGCTATTAAGAGATAAAGGATTTATTTTTTTGGCTTAAATTTAAGGAAATAATTCAAAGTTTTACAGCAACTCTCTTTATGGAGTCAACTTATGCAAGCACCGAAGCCTTTCCAGAGAAAACAGGATTCTCCCCACCTCCCTCTGGCTTTTCTCCCTACTGAATGCCATGGCCTTCACTCAACCAAAGGAAATGAAAGACAGACTGAGACAACAGCATCACGTGGGTGAAGGTCAGATTGATTTTCAGCTGTGTGGTGCTGTTTTATCACCCTCAGGACAAAAGTTGAGCCCTTAATTTTTTTTCATGTCTGCTTTAACAGAGCAACTTATTTTTCCTGAAATTTTGGTTGCACTCCATACCACCACAATTATCAAGGACAGCCTAATTTAAAACATTTGTAGAGTTCTTCTTCCTCAGAGTAAAGTCCAGAGCAGCCCACACATCACAACATTTCTATCCATGAGATTCCTCTATTCCCTGTGTACGAATAGTGGCTCCTTGAAACTACTGAGGTTTCTGCAATGACATTCTCTGACAGCAAAAGAAAAGTAGGATGCAGCTGCTGGCTGTTCGGCAGTGATCCTGGGCACGGGGAGAGAAGCATTTGCTATCTCAAAAGGGACAAGTTCACAAATTGTTTCTTCTCCCCATTCTCCTTCCCTCCCTCCCTCCTTCCTTTTCCCCCCTGCTTAGAGTGGCCAAGCTCTCCAAGAGCCAAGGCTCCTGCCTGTCACTTGGTGATCTGGATATGCACGGCCAATTACCGTGGCAGCCTCTGGAAAAGCAGACAGTTTTGCCAACTCAGACTGCACTTTTCCCAACTCCAGTACCACTCACAAAATTACTCCCCCCAGTTTGCTGTACGGGCTGGCTCTCCCCATTTTGTTTCTCTTTTAATTAAGATGGATGCTCCCCCAAAGTAATGGTGTTTTTTTTTAATACAGCAGATTTTAGCCAGTCAAGTCTTCAAAACGGAGCTGATTAATATCAAATGAAGCATTTTGTACATCTTAAGATGTGTATGTGCAAACCAAGTTATCGAGAGAAAGAGCGCCTTCTCTCCTGATTTCTACACTGCTAGAGTTTAGATGGACAGCCAGAAAATTCAGTATTCTCCCATTTGAGCTGTGAGGCAAGAAAAACCTACTCACTTTCGTTTTCTTTTGTTTTAAATTTGGGGTTAAATTTGTTTGATTTGTGTGAGGAATGCAACAGCATTGTGACTGCCTCCCGAAGATGACAGTTTATCCTCCATAAAAAGCAAGGAATACTATCTGCATTATTTATACATACCAGAGGCTCTGGTCAGAATCAAACCCAGTTACACTGGATACCGTTAAAACACCTAATGGAATACAATTCCTACATGAAACAGCTCTTGTAAAACAAACCACGGCAAGAGTCTGTCTGCAAGAGAGGAAGGAACAGAGAAGGGCTGTAAGGTGAGATCAAGCAGCTATCCAGGTTGGATCTGGATGCGGTCTGAATGCAAAATAAATCATTTGCTAGGTTTTATGAACAAAGATTTGACTCGCACACATCTTTAGCTTGTCTGAACCTAGCTGAGGCTGTCTCCAAAACAGCACACAGAGCAGTCTGATCTCTCACAGCACCTCGAGGAGATCTGGAGTTGCTGTTCCCTAGGGGATGGTTCAAGGAAGGTTCTGCACATGTACAGAGCCCCAAGGAAGAGCTGGCTCCGGGACAACAGACAAAAGAGCAACTGCAGCTGAGAGTAAAGGAGAAAACAGTAACAGGGTAAGGTGTGACTTAAACGGATAAACTGTGGAGTGACTCCGTTACCTGCGGGGCCAGGAAAGGGCAAATGCCAGCACGGTGTCAGGGGGAAGACTGCCGTGAGCAAGATGCAAAATGGTGGCAGTCCAGAAAGAAGCAAGTGAGGCAACAGCCTTCGAGGAGGGAGCCCACAGGGACACCAGCACAGGCAACACAGAGAGGCAAAGGAAGGGAGCAGTCACTCCAAGGAGACAACCAGAAGAACTCACATAAGCAAAATCCAATATGATGCAGAGACAGACCATAAGCTGAGTATTATCATAAATGTTAAAAAAAAATTGTCCTAGAGGCATGCTGAATTTTTGGCTGATTTTGGCTTGGTTGGTTTATTGACAGACTGAACAATGTAATTCAAATCTGCTTAGACTACTCTTGGAGTCCAGTAAATCACGTACATTGAGTTTTGCTGAGAGAAAATGAACACAGGTGTATATATTTATGCTTCTGTAGACTGTGAGGTCATAAAGGGAATTTATTCTGTCTTTCCACATTTTCTAATGAATAATTAGTAGATGTAGATTTCTAAAATCACCATTTAATACAAATTATATCAAATCTCATTTATTTCAAGAGATATCATTAAGTACAAAGTCTGCACGAGTGAACTGAGTTCACTGTAGAGGAAATGACTGGGAATTATGTTCAAAAATCTATTCAAATGTTTAATGTAACAGATTCCCTGGAGAAGAGGAAAGCAATGGGCTTCTCCAGCCTTTCCTTATGTCCTCTTCTGAAAAGCGAACAGTAATTGAGTAGCAACATAAGGAGGAGCCAAAAAGTCTTTCACCATTACACTAAGACAGATTTTTCAAGGAAGCCTAAAGAAAAGATGGACCCACAAGCCAAAAAAAAAAAAAAAAAGATGGCTTCAAGAGGAAGCTCACCCCCAGGTGCCACCAGCAACAAATTCCACCTGGAATAAAGACCATGGCTCTTCCACCAATTTCATGCACGTCATTAGGCAAACTGGTGAAGCAACTGTTAAGAATCATTTTAATCCAAAATAATTCAGGGTGTTAATGGGGAAGCTCTTGAATCCCCCCTCAAACGTTGACCTCTCATCCCCCTCACACTGACATAAGGCTTGAGCAGCTCCATAAGACACCAGATTGGGGAGCTGCGCAGACTAAAAATTAATGCTTTTAATTGTCCACAACATCAGCTTCTAAAGACAACACAAACCTTGTACCAGCATGAGGTAGGAGGTGGAAAGAAGGAATACCCCTTCCAGTAATAGTCGAAATTGAAACTAAATTAGAGTGACGAGTTCTCAATTCGTAATGATAAAAAAAAGAATAGTACTTCCTTGTGTCAGAAAGGAGTTGCTAGTCCAAACATTTAAAGATTACAGGGTGCTCAAAAGCCCCAGGAAGTATTTAACATGAACAGACCCAAGTGCCTTGAAAACCTCAAATCAACCTTTTCTTTAGTCAAGACAATGAGAGCTGTTTGTAATAACCAAGAAGTTTGAATAACAAACATTGCCTATCTTTACTGCACACTATTTATCTTAAATGTCTACTGAATATATTTTCAACCGTTTTGAATATGAAATTATCACATCTATTTTTAAAATTGACTTTACTATTAAAAACACCTATTAAAATTACTTAAATAGCATTCAAAAGTTACATACTTGTTGCCAAAGCTTTGAAGAAAGAGAGAAGCCACTTAGACCTCTTGTGGAGGTCTTCCAATGTGCAAACCCAGCTTGGAGAGCAACAGCCTCTCCAACAGGTGCAGTGAAAATATTTCCCTTATTCAATATATTTGACTGGTTCAGTCCAATAACGAGTTCGTTCAGAACAGAGAAACTATTTGGCAGATGATCGCCAGTTTGCTTCTTGCCAAGCCACAATAAAGAAAGGGCTGAGACCTCTACGGAGAACGCAGGCACCCGCTTGAGGTTGGCCAGGGGAGGCCACGGGAGGCCACGTACCTTGGTGGATCCATCCTGCTCGCCAAGGACCGCTGTGCCACGCAGGCTGCCGGACACCACGCAGCCCTCCCCCGAGCCAGCACTCAAGGTGGGCTGAGCCCCGAGCTCCCGGGCCCAGAGGCCATGCAGAGATGCTCCAGCGAGCACTCCCAAAGCCCGCCAGCTGAGGAGGACCAACCCATGCTGGCATGTTTCCCTAAAGCCAGCCGGCAGCAGGGGGTGGAGGCTGCTTTCTGGCTTCCCCAAGCCTGGAGCACAGTTAATAACATGCCAGCTGTATCTGCAGACAAGCCAAGTTTAATGAGGCTACAACAAAAGCATTCAAATACGCACTACAGAACTTCTGTGGGGATTTTTTTCTAGAGCTTGTTTTTTTAAAAAAATGAAAGAGAGGAATTCTTGACAATATTTGTACACACACTTCCTTTACTTTTAATTGATTATTTTAAAAACTCATTAATATTCTAAAAATTCAAAGAAATCAACATTGGAAAGACTTTCTTAATCCCACTACTTCCAACACAAAATTATGTTGTGTGATGAGTGCTTGAAATGCACTGCTGGTCGCTTTTTTCTTAATAAACACTGAAGTCTTAATTGTTTTTCCCCTACATGGCCAGACACCATCTTTCTGTCTGCCAGGTCTTCACACTAGGACACGTAGTATCCCTTGCCTCCTCCTCAGGAGCCAGGACAGACATGCAGATGTGACCACCTCTCTGGCAGTAGTGGTGAAGGAGACACCTTGTCCACTCGCTGTCCTATCAGCCGTGCTTTATCGTATGCCTCAGTCTCTTACTCTGGGTCAAGATGCAGGAGGTATCAGTAAGAGGACTGCAAAATATGGAGACGGTGCATGGGGCAGAAGAAGTCTGCTCAGGCATGAGTGGGTGGAGAAGGTGGAAAAGAGGCAATTGCTCACTGTCCTCTCCACCAGAAGAATCAGAGGGTATCAAATGAAAGCAGGTGACAAAGCTGAACTGAACAAAAGGGGATACTTTTCCCCAATGTGTAATTGAACTTTGGGCCCCCACCACAGAAAATGCTAAATAAGTATTTTGCTTCAACAGGAAACCTCAAAATGTAAACTCATGGAATATTATTTAAGGAATTTAAATAAAAAGCACCAAGAAGTGCCCAGTTAAGTTGCTGACAGCTAGAATATTCTGGGGAAATGGTGGTACAGGACCATCAGGCTCACTCAGTACGATCATCCTTGCATGAAGACTGCTTACACAAAGGTCTGCTACGGGATAGGGGAAGAAATTAGGGGGAAAAAAGCAGAACTTCAGTGCACCTCTCGTTGACTGCTCACATCTGCAATCTGAAGATCCTGACACTTCTGAAATGTCAACATTCTGATACAGCCAACAATTTTTGCCTCAACAACATGCAGGCCGTCAATGCGCACTGCTCAGCAGCACCCGAACCACAAACAATCCACGCTCTCGTCTGTCTGAGACAGGGCAACCCCAGCACATCCTCCACCGAGCTCTCTATGGCATTATTAAAGGCCACTTTATAACAAGTACACATCTGTTGTAGTCTCCAGGCTACCCTCACTGCATTTCTGAATTGAGTTTCACACACGGGGCTTTGCCTACCACCCCCTGCACGCCAGGACCGGCCCAGGGCAGCAGAGACCCTCCTTCCTGCGGGCACAGCTGCCCTGGCAGCACTCCGCTGGCTCCAGCCCGGGAAGGAGCCTTTCCGCTGCAACCCCTCCCTCCTGTTACAAAAAACATTGAGTGTTGACTTAGATTTCAAGAATGCCAAGAAACAAACCTGCCCTACGCAGACCCACACAACACTCCCTCTGCTGTGACATGGCAAAGGAATATCTTTGGCAAACAGAAATCCAAAGCAGGGGCAGAAGGCGAGGCAGAGTTTGGGCACCTCTGGTGCCCCAGAAGGGCTGCAGGAAGCCTGGGGTGGTGGTGCAGGAGGACAGGCTGCACACAGGAGCTCTCACAGCTGGCACCCTGCAGCTAGCTCTTGCTTGGCAGCATTTGGGGTGTTTCGGTCTTTGTTCATCTTCCCATTTGTATCAGGAGGTGAGAATGGCTTTTCAGACGGCCAAGTGCCAAACTGTCCCAGACTTCAAAAGGACACATGCTTTCTTTAAGAGGCCTTGTCTGAAACATGCGCCCACTTTCTCTTCATCCATTTTCATGCATATCTGTGCTTACTTTGCAGACTACTTTTTGAACTAGATAAAAGTAGATAAAAGAACTCAATTAAAGTAGCAAGAATGAAACAGTCCCATGGCAATACAAGCACACTACCTCGTCATCTTCAGCTCCTCACTAGGCCATATGTTTCAAAATGACAAGGAAAGTGTTATTCCTGTGTGAAAAATATCTGCTGCTTGAGGAAAGACATCATCATCTCTAGGAAATGTTTGTGCAGCCCCAGAACGGCGATGGCCGTTGGCTCCACGGAGGCCAAGAGCGGGGTCAAGATCGCTCGCTGCTCCCCCCCTGCCAGGCAGGGGTTTTGGTTTTTTGCAGCCGAGCGGGCGCAGCCATGCTGGCAGCGCTCCTATCTGCACGTGCA